>NW_019154104.1:26938025-26970152 GCF_002288905.1 Enhydra lutris kenyoni
TTCCTTCCTTCCTTCCTTCCTTCTTCCTTCCTTCCTTCCTTCCTTCCTTCCTTCTTCCTTCTATAAGGCAGCTCAGAGGAGGCAGCTGTCTCCTCTCACCTCTCAGGCTCTCCTTCTACCGCTTGGGGACTTAGCAATAGAGAGACCCAGGCTGGAAGCTTAACTCCATGAGCTGGCCCCACCTGTCCTCCATTGGACGGAGGGGCTCATGTTTCTGACCGCTCCTTTTCTTTATTGGGAAAATGGGAGAGTAGCATCTGCCTGGTGTGAAGTGAACAAAGGCACTGACCAAGACCCATGGACCCAAAGGGAGACTGAGTCACAATGGGCTGTAGGGGCCTGACCCTTGCAGTGCCAGTGTTGTAGGGCTGGGTCCCCTACCTTACTTCCCACACTCACCTATTTCTTGGGTTGCTACAAACCCTGCCTCCATCTCCCCAGCCAGCTCCTCTCCACAGCAACATCTCCAAAACACATTGTGTGCTCACGACATCCCATTAACCTTGGAAACATCTCCAGATGGGCTCCCATGACCTCTCTGAATTGGCCGTCTTCCCCTCCAGCTTCACTTCATCCAACCACTCAAGCACTTTTCTCAACTGCAGCCGCTGGAACTATTCTCAGATGCCAAATGCCCCTGCCTCACCTGTTCCCCGACCCAAGCCTGCAGGAGACACCGCCGAGCCTCCAAGCTCACCCCTGTCACACAAAGGCCCCCGCAGGGCCTTCTGGCACAGTACTGATGTGTCCCGTGACCCCGTGCTTTTCTTTTCTCCCTCCTTACCATGGGACTCTCTGGAAGATGGGGTCTTTCATCACCTCTGTTTACCTAGTGCCTGCCCAGGCTAGATTTTGACCCAGGGTAGACACTCAGTAGAGCTTTTTGTACACATGAAAGATTTATCACGGTGCCTCCAGAAAGAATGATGGGACTTGCATAAACTGACAGGATTATTATTGGAATTCATTTATTTAAAAAAACTTCATGTATTTTATTATCCCAAACACTGGGATTCCAAGACACTGCATTCCAAGACATTTTTTAATGCCAAACCTGACAAATGGATAGCTTTCCCCAGATTTTTTTTCCTTTTAATTATTTGCATTCATTTTCTGTTTCAAAGACATTTTAACATTGTGCTACCAGCTGATGGCTTAAACAGACATTATTAATAGGAATATTACAAAAATTAAAATCAGGACTTTTAAAGCAAATTGAATGAAATGCTCAACCACCCAGCCAAATTGAATGGCTGATTATTCATTCTGAATGCACAGGAGAAGGATGACCTGAGCCAAGTGGGGGGAGCAGACAGGAAGTGAGATGGGAAGTAAGAAACCAAGTCCCCAGAGCTGACTCTCAGGAGCTGTGTGACCTTGGACCAGTTTCCTGACATCTCTGGGTCTGAGTCTCCTTGTCTAGACATTGAAGGGGGTTGGATAAAATAAGGAGCTCTTAATCCGATCCATGAGCTTTCTAGCCCTTCAGAAATAGTTGTGAAACCCCCAAATCATGTGCCAAAATGTCCTGTATGTGCGTTTTCCTAAATAGAATGTCTGCAGTTTTCATCAGATTTTCAGAGATCTGTGACTCAAACATATATAATAACCAGTAAACTAGTTTTTTTTTTTTTTTAGATTTTATTTATTTATTCGAGAGAGAGAGAGATCACAAGTAGGCAGAGAGGCAGGCAGAGAGAGAGGGGGAGGGAGGCTCCCCGCCGAGCAGAGAGCCCAATGCGGGGCTCGATCCCAGGACCCTGAGATCATGATCTGAGCAGAAAGCAGAGGCTTAACCCACTGAGCCACCCAGGTGCCCCATACTAGTAATTTCTAAGCTTCATTCATTCATTCAAGTCACAAATATTTGTGAGCACCCAGGAGGTATTCTGCTGGCCCTGGAGATACAGCCGTGAACAAGAAAGTCTCCACCCCCACATTCCTTCCTAGTTAGACTGTTTTATTCATACATACCGACAACCCCATCTAGAGTATCAACAGGGCGGACTGTGGCAGGCAAACACCACGTCTCTACTCTGTGGCTTCAATCAATTGTGTGTGACCTGGGCAGGCCTCTAGGAGGCCACTGTAAGAGGCAGAAGAGCCTTCCCGAGAAACAGTGTCTGGAGGTCAGGAGAGGGAGGTCAGCTGATAAGACTGGCCAGGTCTCAGCAGTGCCCACCCATCAGCAGCGCCCACTGTGGAAGGCCCAGCCCTGTGGTGGCTTCCAGGGAGGGCAGGGGAAGAGACAGCTGGTCGAGGCAGGGCTGAGGAGCTCCAGAAACAAGAGGTGCACTTCGATGCAGACCGGGTGACTCCCAGTCCTAGGTAGAGGTAGACAGCGATAGGCTGGTGGCTTTTGATCATGCTGTGTGACCTTGTTTAGGTGCCTTTTCTGCACAAACTGGGAAACTCAGGTTATGCATGTGCCCTTGTTTGGTTCAGTAGCCAACACTGGAGTGGGAGGGTCCACTGGAAGCTGTCCTGCCTGCCTGCTTGGGGGGCAGATGGGCCTGAGTGGGGGTGGGCCAACAGGGGCCATGTTTCTAAGTGTGGTGGGAGCTGGTTGTGGCTCAGAAGGGGCCTGCCTTCCAGTCCCTGGGGTGGGCCCACCTGGAGGAAGGAAGACACCACCATAGAGCTGGAATCCAGAGATCCTCTACCCCCAAAACTGCCAGACAAGACAGAGGACCCCCAGGTAAATGTCACGTTCAGATCCAGTATTGCATGTTCTGTGTAATACCGTCTCAGGTGTTTATTTGAAATTCAAATTTAACTGGACATCTGTATTTTTATTTTCTGAATCTGGCAACTCATCCACAGGAAGCCCAGGGGAGAAAGTAAAGGGGAAGGACAAGGAGTAAAGGAGAGATGTCTATGGCTTGTTGCTGTGGCTCCTGTTTTGGGGGGGTGTTTGAATGGACTGGACCTGATGCAAAGGCAAACACATGTATTGGATTGATTATTATCCAAATAATCCCAAATAAAGGCAAATGCATGCATTTGGTTGATTATTACCCAAATTATATTAAATTGATTATTATCCAGGTGATAAAATTTAGATAAAAAAAAAACCAATAGTGATAGATAGGATTTTTGAGCTCTATATCAAGTATGCTCTGAAGGGTTTGAAACCTACGGATTCACATATTCTTCATGCAGCTCTGTGGGGGAGGGTGTCATGCTGTCTTGCAGATATGGAGACAGGCCAGAGGAGAGGGGGTATCTGCCCCCATCACATGGGCATTAAGGTGCAGAGAGCTGAGCTTCCCGCCCTCTGACCAGTCTCAGAGTTGATCCCGGCTCACGTCTCTCCCCAGGACATTCCTCTTGCAATGGTGACGTTTCTCCTTAGATCCTTAGGTCAGCAGGCATTTTCTACACAGATCCAGGTAGCAAAGCCCACGGTTATCCTGGGTCTGTCCCTTCTCCCTATGCAGCATGAAAGGAAGGCGTGTGTCTCTCTTTCTATAAAACTTGATTTACAAAAACTGGCAGCAGGCCCCATCTGGTCTCCCACCTCTAATCCAAGGGCATCCTACGCAACCCAAAAGAGTTGCATGGACAAGACACAGCCAGCGAGTAACAGGCAGGCAGCAGGGAGTAAGATCCCAGCACTGGGGCTTATTCTTTACTTAAAACCTATAAAACAACTGTATGAATGCCCTGAGCCTTCAGGAACAAGGAGGGTAGGGAACAATGGGACAGCGTGCACCTTGCGGGAGAAAGGGCAGGTTCAGCGACCCCAGCTCCAGAATCCAGTCTTGTTCCAGTACCTCTTGGTCAGGGATCAGGCATCCTCCAGAAATTATTTAATCTTTCTAAGCCTCTGATTCCCTATCTGCAAATCAAAACTAGAAATACTTATTCCATGAGGCCATGTGGGGATCGATGAGCTCAGGTTACCTGTAAGAGTGGCAGGTGGTCCTCACTTTACCTTGCAGACCCTCCCAGAGTCCTTCTCTCTCCCTCCCCTCCTCTCCCAGGTGAGCCCATGCTCCCAGAACACAGGCTCTGCCTCCTTTAACTGGTTCACAATTTAAAGGAACAGAATTCCTCTGTTCTTGCTGCCAGATTGCATTTGCTAAACAATCATTTTGCTAACTAGGATTCAGACAATGCAGGAAGAAACACTTGAAAACAGTTGTAATTGGTGTTGAAAATAAGAAGCGGGATGGGCGGAGTCAGAGCATTATTAAATTTTGCTGCCATAATGACCATTGTAGAATTGGCTGGTTATTCCCCCATTAGGACGTAATGACATCCATTGTTGGTGGCTCTGCGTTTGATTATAAGATAATGACAATAATTCATTGTTTGCTGCTCTTTACCTTGAGACAAGGTAACCACAAGTTTAAAGGAAGATGTACAAGAGGTAAATTATATGTTGCTAAATATGAAAGAGCACCTCACTTGTCCTGGTTTATAACAATAAAAACAACAATTTTAGATAGAACATATATTTAGTAGGTTTTCCCCCAGGAGAGACTGAGACACTGATCATTGCATAATTACTACGAAGGAAAATCCCGCTAAATTGTTAGGTTTAGATACTGTACAAAACCATGTTCTTGAACCATGGGAAGAAATGGGGCCTTTTTAGACCTTTTACTTACTGTTTGAACCAGGGCTTTGCTGATCACAGTGCTGGGAGACACCCCAAAGGTCACCAGGGCTGGGGACTTGAATGCAGTGCCTATTCACAAACACAGCTGTCCATGGACTGGCTGCGTGCGGAACAGAGCTAGTCCTCAAGCTCCACCAGTGTCTCTGAGTCTCCTGTTGCCTCCATGCTCAGTTCTCATCACCTCCTGCCCAGACTGGTTGCATCTGCTTTGCTATGGTCAGCTGGCCCACAGCTTGTCTGCCGGGATTTTTTCTCTACCAGCAAACACATACATATTTAATTTAATTTAATTTTATTATTTTATTTATTTTTTTAAGATTTTATTTATTTATTTGACACACACAGAGAGAGATCACAAGTAGGCAGAGAGGCAGGCAGAGGGTGGGGGGAAGCAGGTTCCCCGCTGAGTAGAGAGCTCGACACGGGGCTGGATCCCAGGACCTTGAGATCATGACCTGAGCTGAAGGCAGAGGCTGAACTCACTGAGCCACTCAGGTGCCCTCACATGCATCTTTTAACCCTCAAATCAGATCCAGTTGTTCTTCCGGGGAGAGTTTGGTGGTTTCTTATAAAACTAGATGTCCTTGCACCATCCAATCTGGCAATCACACTTCTAAATACTTGCCTAAATGAAAAACTAGTGTCCACATTAAAAACAAACAAACAAACAAAAAACCAAAACAAAACAAAAAACCTACACATGAATCTTTGTAGCCATTTAGTCATCATTAACAACAACTGGGAGCACCAAGATGTTCCTAGTGAATGGATTCATTTCGATGTTCAGGTAAATGGATTAACAAACTGTGGTACAACCGGACAGTGGGATATTATTGAGCAGAAAAAAGAAATGAGCCACGAAGCCATGAAAAGACATGGAAGAAGTTTAGGCTGCTGAAAGAATTCATATTGCCACGTGAAAGAAGTAAATCTGATAAGGATACATACTGTCTGATTCCAACTATCCGACATTCTGGAGAAAGCGAGATTATAGAGACAGTCGGAAGGTCAGTGATTGCCTGGGGCTCGAGGGGGGATAAAGTGTGGAACAGAGGCCGCACGGGACATCTTAGGGCAATGCATCTATTCCACACATTCCTGTAGTGGGAGAAACATGACAATATGCACTTGCCAAAACTTTTGCACAATGTAAGGCACGAACCCTAATATAGTCTGCAGACTTGAGTCGATAACAATTAATCAACATTAATTGTAACAAATGTATCAGATGCAACAGGCACTAATGCAAGATATGAATAATCCCAGAAGCCAAATCTGCTGGATAGACAGAATGTGGAAACCCTCTTGTGTATTCTCCTCAATCTTCTGTAAACCTAAAATTGCTCCAGAAAATAAAGTGTATGAATTAAGGAAAAAAACAAAAACAAACAAACACTGTCACTGAACATCTCCCATGTTAAAAACCTAAGTCCTTAGCAGGATTTCAGGGCCCTCCACGACCTGCCTCTGCCGACACTTGCACGCTTAGCTTATGGTGCCGCAGTCGCGCGCATGCCCCAGAGGTGCGCCTTGAACTCCGCTCCATGCCTCAGGGACCATTCCGCATACAGGCGGTGCCCCTCCTTTCTTGGTCTCATCTCGCCCTGTTTTCCCTTTTCTTCTTAGACGTTGTTCTGTATTTTTCTGGTTATTTTCTGTCACCTGCTGCGAGCTCACGGCTGTCTCCCCTGCGCAGGGCCTGGCACAGAGCGAGTGTTGGGTCAGGTCCTGCTGAAGGAAGAAGGTGGGGCTAGCTGGTCTCCCTCTTAGGAGGCCCCACACATTGCCTGATGATCTCCTGGAGGTTTAGTTTTTAAAACACAGGCCCAGCTCCCAACCGCTTTACCTTACACGATGACGTTGGACAGGGTGTGGGCGCCGCAGGACCCGTGTCATCCGTCGGGGCGTCGCACTGGACACTCTTGAACTTGGTGCATGTGGAGAGACTCACTTGCTGCTCAGGGCTTTGCGGACGTCCTGAATATGCGCTTGGACAGAGAGGTCTCCCTGGCCCAAATACACACACGTACACACACACAAGCACACAGGCAGGTGCTAAGTTTGCAGAGGATGTGGCAAAGTTCAGTCTCAGTTCATCCACCTGTGGTCAGAGGAGGCCGACCTGCAGACAAGTGACAACCGGCGTACAGAGGCGGCCAGGGTCCTCCCAGCCCAGGCTCAGCCCCCTTGGCATCTCCCACTCTGGCAGCTCTAGCAGGGCCCTTAGCCACTGAATGTGCCGAGTGCCTGGGTGGAAAATCCTACCGACGTCTGGATGATACTGTCTTCCCAGGCTGCCTCATATGGACCTTCCTGTCTGCTCTCTTCCCTCCTTGGGCAGAACACAGCATCTCGGGGTGTGGTCTCTGGAGCAGGGGTATCTGAGCTTGAATCCCAGCGCCAACTCATTCGGTGCATGGCCTTGGGCACAGTAACATCTCGTGCCTTAGTCTCCTTCTCCGTAAAATGGTGGGATAACAGCACAGATTAAACATTTTCATATTTGTCAAGTGCTCATCACAGGGCCTGGCAAACTGTAGGTTCAAATGATCGCTAGCCATTACGATCGTCAGCTGGAGCCGTGACATCTTTAAAACTCACTGTCCCCATGTCCCCCTGCAGCTTCAGCCCACGTCTCTCCTTTCCAGAGCTCTATGTACAAGTCTTGCCCACTTCTGTCCTGGATGGATGCCCAGTGATTCTCCCTTCAGTGTTCTGCATTATATTCAGGCCAAAGAAACAGAGTTTGGACATTTAATGTAGCTCGGTCAAGGTGAGCAGGTCAGTATCATTAAAGGGATAAACACTCACTGAGATCTATAGGAGATGCTGGCGTCTGCTTCCTCCCTGAAAACATCTTAGGGACTCACAAGTGAGTGCACAGCCCAGCTCAGCAGTCTCTGCTTTTCTGGGGGTTGCAGATCTCTGAGAGACTCAGGATGGGTCGGCCATGAAAACCCACCTCTAAGACCTCCAGAGCATGACAGACCAAGAGCCCCAGCTGCCATGTCCTGAAATCTCTCAATCACCAAGTCAGTGCCCGGGCTGCACATCCCACAGGCTGCTCCCCACCAGTCGCTGAGTGCAGCAGGCCCATTCCTGGAAAATGCATGACTTCTCCATTGGGCAACTTTGCTGGAGGACTCCCTGCGGGCCCCATCGTTCTTCCCTACTTGGCGTGGCAGGTGCTGATGTTCCCAGAGCTGCCTTCCTTCTTTTTCTCATTTACTAGACCCACAGTACAACCTGATGGCTCTCCCGGCCCCCGGCTCCCTTTCCATCCTCAGGCGTTTTCCCTAATGAATCTTTGGCATGCCTGATCCTGTCTGCATTTGCTTCTCAGGATATATCTACAGCCCTTGTGCCTGTATGGTGCACCTGTACCTGTGCAGCTGGAATCCAGGGACTTTCAAATATCTGAACCGTGTCCTCCACAAACACTCCTTGAAGAACACCTGTATTCAGTGAAGCGTGCGGCACAAGGTATGGTCTGTGCAGAATGAGAAGGTTTGCTTATTCACTCAACATTTACCAGATGTCTGCTCTGCCCAGTTTAGCACCAGGACCAAGAGTGCATAAATTCTGTTCTCGGGAAGCTCCTGTGCAACTGGGGAAACACATAGACACAGAGATTAAAAAATTCAAGTAATTTTTGTTGAAGCAGTTGGCCATGGAGCAGGGAGAGAGGGATGCCTTTGAGTTGGGCTTGAAGCAAGATTAATTTGCCAAGAAGAGAGAGTAGAATGTGCCTCCCTGGGTGGAGAAGGGCGTCATTTGAGTGGAGGGCTATGAGAGAGGATGGCTGGAGAGTCCAGCCAACCTGATGCCGCTCGGCCCCAGGACCCCAGCAAGTGCACGGGCTCCAGAGCCAGGCGGCCTGGGTTCTGAATCCTGTTTTGGTCACTTCCTAGCTTGCTGTGTAGACCTGGCGAGGTATTGTCCAGATCAAGTGGGGAGTGGTAGTGCCGGGCAGGTTTGCTGGACAGACTGAAATAGTTAATGAGTACAGCGCTACTTGGAAGAGTATATGGTTCACACTCTTAAACACTGGCCATCATTTTGGCTAAGGTATAAAAAGCGTTTGGCAAAGAAATGTAAAGGTGATTGCATTACATGGAAATCTGCAGGTGTTTCTCCATGGACAGTGACCCTGACATTTCTGGACTCCATGGACTCGCCAAGAGCTGGGCAGGTAGTGTCTCAAAGCACAGAAAGCACCAAAATGTTTCAGGTCTGTCTTAGGAAGGGGCATCAGCATAGAAATGCAGCCTCCCAGAAGAACCTCCAAATTGTCTGGTCTTCCCTCCCACCAAGCAGGAAACCCCCTTCACAGCGTCCCAGAAAGACAACACAGTGTCTTCTGCTAAGACACTTCTAGAGACGAGCACCTCACTCCTTGCTGAGGCAGCTTGTCAGGCAATCCCAACTGTTAGGAAGTTTGTCCTTGTGTTGAGCTGAAGTCTGTCTCCTGCAACTTCTACCACTGCTCTGAGTTTTCCATCTGGAATTCCAGAGAACAAGTCAGCTTCCTCGCCCCCGCAAAATGAAAAAAAAAAAAAAAAGTTCGAAGAATGTTGGCTGCTTTTGAAACTTTTCTCTGGAGTAATTATGCCCAGATCTCCTTACTGCTTGCCCAGGGACTTGGTCTCCAAGCACACACTATACCGTCTAGGGAGCGGCAGCCTGTCTGGAAGCTGGGGGCTGGGACATGTCCTAGCTCTGCTTGGGGGAAACCTGTCCCCCAGTTTTAACCTGCTGTTGGAGCTGGGCGGGTAGCTCTCCGCCTCCCCTGAAATTTCCTCCCAGGTGAGCGGATTCTTTGCCAATCCCGGGCTCTTCACCTGCTCTCCCCTGTGGCGTTTCCTTACTCTCTGATGGGGACGTTTGGAAGGAATAGCCTGGAATGCTAGACTCAGATCTCTGTTTTACCCCTAGAAGTTATCGGCCCAGCAAATGGGAGTTCTGCTCATTTTTAGGTGCTGCTAGTTTTATAGGGTGCTTGTGGCGATGCCATTCTGGGCACAAGTGTCCGGAAGCCTATCCACGGGCAGCTATAAGCCTCCTTCCCCATAAGCTGCTTGATCAGTAACCAGATGTCACGTGACTTCTACCTGCTGACTCTGGTGGGCTTCTCGGTAGGTTTCAAAATTACATGGGGGGGAAGGGGGTGCTCTTTACTGTGCACCCCGCTTAGGCTCCCAAACCTGTGTAGATTGTTCAATGGGAACCTTGATACTCTGGAATTCCTTGCTTATTGTCACACATACATTCTGAGACTGGGTATACAGATCTTGATAGATATACAGCATTTTTAGATTGCATGAGACATTCTGAAAGAGCAAAGTAATTCTCTTCCTCTTAACAGTTTCCTTTTCTGACTTACCGGCAGTGGCTCCATGAGTGCCTAATTTAGACAAGCCTGGAGGAACTGACCTGAGCAAAAAAAAATAGCCTCATAATCCAGCTCAGCAAGGGTTAGATGGCCGCCACTTTACTCTTATCTCATCGAGACCCATGACCTTTAACATAATCATATTCACTTCTCGGTGCATCTGTGAGTCCTTTTGTAACAGGGGGAGACATCCCCCCGCACACCCTGCAGGACTCTGGTGTTCCTTCCTGAAAGAAGATCCAAAGTCTCTCACCATCTCTGTCAGCCGTGTGGCTCAAGCAATACCTGTCCCAGGTGGTACTTGGTCAGAAAAAAAAGCAGAAGTTGAAAAATGTGGCAGAAAATTTTCATGCATATCCAAGCTGAATATTCCAGCTTTTATTTTTCATTTTGAAAATATAAAGTCTGAGTAGTACTTATTCTTACTGCTTTAGCTGAAAAGTCCTTTTCCTCAACACCCCTTTTGCAATTATAAATGTTCATATCTCCTAAAAGTCCCAATCAAAACATCTGGTTTTTTAGCATTCGCTTCCAAAATAAATAGGTACGGAATATTTTCATAACCTAAAAATGGATTTTTTTTGGACTTATAACTTCCCAGTAGAAAAATCTAAGTGTCTGGCCTTCAAACGTTCCTGATTGAAATGTTTCAACTTCTTGTGCCAGTTGGGAAACTACGTATTATAATAATTAGTCTTCTACCCGAGGGAAAAACTGATTTGAGTCTATGTAAATGATACACACATGAAGACGAACATTTTGACTCGGGAAATACTTGCTGTGGTTCAGAGGAACAGAGGGCTATCATTCATTTCTGTGGCTCCTTCTGTTTGGACATCTAGAAGGTTCTCTCCTCTGCCTCCTCATCCTTCCTACCCTCTGTGCAGAGGCTTGGTCATTGCTTTTTCTGGAAACATCTTACCAATGCAGAACTAGCGCCCATTTCTAATGGAAACCAGCAACCTTCCGCCACCCTCCCATTGCTGGTCCTGCCTTCGTTTTGCCTCCTCTTCTCAGCGAAAACAGTAGTAAATCATCTGAGAAGCAATAATGACTTCAGTACATCCATTCTGGGAGACTTTAAATTCTGTACCCACGAATGGACGCTTCCCTATGTTATCTGTGACCTGGCCTCATCCATGCTGTCAATCTGCCTGTCAGTTCCTGGTGACCTTTGTCAGGTTCCAGCCACCTTCAGTCATCTTGATCTTCTTGTCCTTTTTCTTTTCTTTTCTTTTCTTTTCTTTTTTCTTTTCTTTTTTTTTTAAATTTCCGACCTGTTCTCCTGATCAGTGCTTTCTTGTTTTCTGAGGTTCATTGTAGCTATTCTAACTTCTGTGGAAGGGACCAGGTGCTTTTTCTTTCCTGCCACACACTGAACGTGGCTTCCCAGTTGGTATTGTATAGAAGAGGAAGTTGAGTCAGAGTGAGGCTAAAATCAATCTCCGGAGACTGGGAAACGTCACATTTGGAATTCAAAACCAGGGGTGTTGACTCGAGGTCAAGATTTTTTTTTTTAATTTCATATTTGCTGTCCACATCATCCGAACCTGTAGGCTGGGAGAAAAGAGTAAAGGAGGGATGAGGAAAGCCCACTTTCTCAGCACTCAATTGCTATAACTATGAAGCATGCTTTCATTAGTGTTTGTGAGGCTGGAAGCCAAGATCTCCCAGGTCTCAGCTCTGGGCCATGGGGTTAACTAACCTTCTGAGCTTCAGTTACCTTCTCTGTAGTAATCAAGACGATATACACCTGTAGGGTTGCTCTTTGTATAAGATGTGTATCAGCATTCCTGGCCTATCCTCGGTGCTCATTAAAAGTCAGTTTCTCTGTTTATAAGAATTATTTTTTATGGCTGAATAATATTCTATTTTATATATGCACATATCCCGTTTTGTTTATTATCCACTGATGGACACTTTGGTTGTTTCTATGTCTTGGCTCTTGGGAATAATGGTGCAGTGAATGCAGGGGTGCAGGTGTCTCTTCAAGAGAGTGATTTCATTTCCTTCTGATATGTACCCAGGAGTGGGGTTGCTGGATCATATGGTGGTTCTATTTTTGATTTTTTGAGGAATGTCGACACCGTTTCAACAGTGGCTGCACCAACTGGTAGTTCCCCCAACTGTGCACGATGGTCCCCTTTTCTCCACACTGTTGCCAACACTTGTCTCTTGTCTTTTTGATGACAGCCTCTCTAACAAGTGTGGGGTGATATCTCATCGTGGTTTTGATTAACATTTCCCTGATGCTGAGGGCTGTTGAGCATCTTTCCGTGTGTCTGTGGCCGGCCGGGTGTCTTTGGAAAAATATCTATTCGGGTTGTTCGTCTATATTTTAATTGGGTTATTATTCTTATTATTATTTTCGCTGTTGAATTATGAGTTTCTTTTGTATTTTGAGTATTACCCCCCATGGGATATATGATTTGCAAATATTTTTTTTCCCATTCCATTAAGCATTTTTTGATTTTAAAAATTTGATTCTTTTTTGTTATGATTTGTTTTTTGTTTTTGCTTTTTTGTCTTGTCTTGTTTTATTTTATTTTATTTCTTTTCAGTGTTCCAGAATTCATTGTTTGTTTTGTTTTTGCTATGCAGAGCTTTTTTTAGTTTGATAGAGTCTCTCTCTCTCTCTTTCTTTCTTTTTTTTTCTTCATTATTTTGCCAGGGTCTAGAGGGAGGGAGAAAGGGAGAGAGGTTGGTCAAATGGTACAAACTGTGGGTTATGAGATGAGTAAGTTCTGGGAAGCTATAGCATAACCTAGAGCATATTAACTATAGTTAATAAACTGTATTGTGTATTTGAAATTTGTTAAGAGTAGATCTTAAGATTTCTCACCCCCCCCAAAAAATAAATAAATAAAAGGAACTACGTGAGGGAATGAGTACGTTAATTAACTTGTTGGGGAGCATCATTTCATAATGTATACACTTACCAAAATATCAAATCATCACTTTGTACTATACTGCAATCTGATTTGTCAATTATATCACAATAAATCTCCAAAATTATGTTGAGGATAGATATGTAAAGTGTTTCTGGCGCACACGCACATACTTACAGGTACACACACACACACACACACACACGCACACACACAACCAAAGGGACACAAGGAAACTTTCGGAGGTTATGGGTATGTTTATTACCTCTGTTGTGTTGGTAACACCAGTGTGCCTATGTCCAAACTCACACAATCGTATGCTTCAATTCTATGTAATTTTGTACACAAGTTACACTTCAATAAAGCTGAAAAATATGGCATATACATACAATGGAATATAACAACCTTAAAAAAAAGGGGGAATCTTATCATTAGCAGCAACACAGATGAACCTAGAGGGCGTTATGCTGCCTGAAAGAAACCAGTGATAGAGGGACACACACTGCATGATTCCGTAACCGTCAAATCCACAAAAGCAGAGAACAGGGCGGTGATTGCCTGAGACTGGTGCGGCGGGGGACAAGATGGGCTTGTAGTTTCAATGGCTGTAGTTTTACCTGTGCAAGGTGAATAAGTTGGAGCCCTGTGCCGTACAACCAAGAGTCTGTAGGTCACAGTACGCTGTTTTGGGCTTCAAAATATGTTTAGATATGATCGATGTTTAGGATACATCTCACGTTTAGTGGTCTCAACACACACACAGACAAGAAAACAAGGACCTTTTGGGAAGTGATGGGTATGTTTAGTATCTTCATGGAGGTGAGGGGATCGTGAGGGTACATGCATTTGTACGAATTCATCAGAATGTATACATGGATGTGCACATTTCCTATGTCAGTTATGCCTCAGAAAGTTTTTAAACAAAGAAAATAAGACATGACAACACACCAGTATTTTTACAATGCTCTAAAACTTCCTGATTAAAGTAAGTTCGATCAGATAGGTATTTTCATGGAAGTGCTTCATAACAGGAAATTCACTAAAAAGGCAGCGCCTTGTATGACTAGATAGCCGTCATCCGTTTGTTCCATAGAACTGTTTCTGGTGGCTGCTCTGTGACAGTCATGGCCTTGGGACTGGAATATAAAATGGGCTAGACACTGGCTCTGTCATCAAGTGGGAGGGCTGCAGGGATGGGAGTCATCACGGGTTGTGATAAGTGTGATAAATTAATATTAATCAGTCACTTAATAGTAATGAACGATTATTAATATCTGGGTGGGAATGGCAGAGGAGGAAGGAAGCAACTGACAATGGGCAGTAAGAGAAAAAAAAAATCAGTCCCTCGAGATGACTCTTAAGGGATAAGCTGAAATTTTTCAGGATTAGTCCGATAATTCCAGGCAGAAGGAGGAGCGTAGAAAATTGAAAATGGCGTAAGTTGAAGTGATCACAGAAGTTCCAATGTGATGGTTAAAGCGTGTGAGTGTGGGATCAGAGTGGCAGGTGAGCTGGGAAAGGTTTGCCTTCTGAGTGTTGATTTTCAGAGATGACAGGCGTCCGCAGCCCCTACCCGACCTAAACCTCCTTCCCTCTGACACCTGTCCTGCCTGTACCCGCCAGGCTCCCTGGATATCGGGGGATGTGACCCCTTGCCAGCATCAGCACCAAGGGCATCACCGGACCCTGTGGGGAGGCGGCCGCCGGCAGTGGGAGGAGGGCGAGGGCCAGCCTCTCAGAACCTGTTTAAGACAACATGAAAAACCACTCACGTACTTTCAAATAGGTGAAATTTCGCTTTCAGCTTTATTTACCTGAGAATGAATTTCAGTTTGAAGAGGCCTTTATGTCGTTTGAGACGAAGTACCCAAGATATAAGCAATTTTCAACAAGAGTACTACACATTTGTCTTTATAACAATTTGTGTGTAACAGCTTTTATGCAAATGACACTAAAGTGGCACCTTTTTTTCTAAATTGGACATTTTTATGGTTATAATTTTCTTCTGTAATAACAGCAAAAAAAAAAATGGCTGTCCCAGTGGAGTTGAACATTTCATCTTCGAGCACCGTCTTGTGAAGTTGGAATGACAAGTTTCTTTCATTTGCGCAAAGAATGACAAAAAAGTATTCTTTGACTTCCTTGTCTTAGTTTTCAGAGGCGGTTAAACTTGGGGCGCCTCCCTCCCCCATCAGCAAACCCTTTGCGATCAGAACGGTCTCATAAAATCACCACACAGCTTCCAGGCGCCAAAAATATTGCTTGTTCTTTCTCCTTTCAAGCTGAGTAGCATAAATTACTCGGTTAGATCTCACTTCGAACACGTTGTTGGGTCTTTTGCATTCATATCCACTTTTCCCCAAGTCAGACAGGTGACTTTTATAGACAATGGAGTTTAATTGACTACACTACAATGGAATTCATATACAGGATTCTAGGCAAGCATCCCGAGATACCCATAGAATAATCCACGTTATTGTTGCTTAATCGACCGAAAATTTTTTGCAGAGACAACAGAAGAAGGCGTGCGTTTCAAACAATGACTTAAATTTATCCAAGGACTCAGGCAAACAATATATATAATTTGTGGCTGTGGAGGCCTTTGGGATGGGCGAACCTGGAAGGTCATAGCAAGTGGTGCTTAGCAGGGACGGAGAGAGGTGCTGGAAAGAATTGGAAAGATCAAAGCCGCCTACCCTGAGTGACATTGGAGGAGTCACGCCTCTCACTGTGCTTCAGTTTCCTCAATGGCAAAAACCCTTCTTTCCTGACTTCTTCTTCTTTTTCTTTTTTTTTTTTCCTCCTCATTTTAAATCGGTAGCTACACGGGCCTGTTTTAATGTGCTCAGAGGAACTTACGTTGAATTAGCTCTGGATTTTTGGAGTTTGGAGAGAGTGAGAGAAGGAGAAATTGAGAGGTGAGCAAGACAGTGTTGATTACTGTGACAACTTGGTGGGCATCTCGGAGAAGAGTCTAGGAGTCAGCTTTACTACATCTAGTCCTGGAACCCAAGTTTCTAGAGCTTTCTAGGTGTTTGACCTCCAGGAAATAACTTGCCCATTCTGAACTTTTGTCTACCCATTTGAAACATGGGGCCGGTAGTACCTTTCTCACACGGTCCTCATGAAGGTCAAATGGGGTCGTGTAGGTACAACACACAGTAAGATTTATCAGTGGGTGCTTACGGTGTTATCGATATCCTTAAGGATTCTTTTTACCATTGAACACCCAGAAGCTACCTGCCCTGTGGCTAATAGCATCCAACTCAAAGGGTCATCCTAACTTCTGGCTTGAGACATTCACACCTGTGATGGACCGACCAACGTAAATACAACACGTGGGTTTGTCTTCTTCCCTGCATCACACGATCTTTTGTTCATCCAGTAGCAGTTATGGTGGTGTATGCTGGGTCCTAAGCATGCCCTAGAAATTCAGAGATGGGAAACACAGTCCTTGTCCCCCTGTCAGGCTTTAACGAATACAGGGATGTGATTGGAAGGGGACCGATAGATCCAGAAGTCATGTATCTTTTTCCTCCTTCCCTTAGAGAGTTGTGTCCAGAGCACTTGCTGGTGGATTATTGGGTGTCTTTCATTTTATTCCTTAACCATTTGTGAAATATGTGAATGTATTTTTTTTTTTTTTTAAATTTTATTTGTCAGAGAGAGAGAGAGAGTGCACAAGTAGGCGAAGTGGCAGGGAGAGGCAGAGAGAGAAGCAGGCTCCCCGCTGAGCAAGGAGCCCGATGTGGGACTCGATCCCAGGACACTGGGATCATGACCTGAGCCGAAGGCAGCGGCTTAACCCACTGAGCCACCCAGGTGCCCTGTGAATGTATTTTTTATGATGAACCTATATTATGTCTAAAATCAAAATGTTGCTCCCATTGTGAAATGAAAACAGAAGAAAAGACAAAACAGCAAAAATGGTTTGAAAGGGAAGTTGGCCACTCTTGGTACACAGATTTTGAATGAGAAGGGTTTTGAAGACTGAACATCTGAGTAATTTAATATTATTAAAACCATACAGATACACATATATGTGCATGATCTGTGTCTATATACACATGCACATATTACAATAGAGGCATTTCCTTTTTTTTTTAAAGATTTTAAGATTTAAGATTTTTTTTAAAGATTTTATTTATTTATTTATTTGACAGAGAGAGAGAGAGAGAGAGAGTGATCACAAGTAGGCAGAGAGGCAGGCAGAGAAAGAGGAGGAAGCAGGCTCCCTGCCGAGCACAGAGCTCGATGCTGGGCTCGATCCCAGGACCCTGAGATCATGACCTGAGCGGAAGGCAGAGGCTTTAACCCACTGAGCCACCCAGGTGCCCCAAATAGAGGCATTTCTTAAAAGAGTACTTCTTTAGTTCAGGCTAAGTGGGATTCCCGTGCTGATTCAGCTCTCCTGGCATCTCTCCTGTCCCCGGTTCTTGAGATTTTTATTCAAGTCTTAGTTTTTGAAGTCACACAGACCAGCCGGCCTTGCCTGAGTCTATGGCCCACTCCAGTCCAGAAGTCCTTCCTTGGCCTGGCCTTCCAGGCAAAATGGAAGAGTGTGGTGCCTGGGGTTCCTCTCTCCACACTGCCACTTGCTGCATTTAGTCTTCTCATCAAGAAAGACAGAGAGGGGTGCCTGGGTGGCTCAGTGGGTTAAAGCCTCTGCCTTCGGCTCAGGTCATGATCTCAGGGTCCTGGGATCAAGTCCTGCATCAGGCTCACTGCTCAGCGGGGAGCCTGCTTCCTCCAATCTCTCTCTCTGCCTTCCTCTCTGCCTACTTGTGATCTCTCTCTGTCAAATAAATTAAAAAATAATAATAAATTTAAAAAAAAAAGAAATACAGAGAGAAAGTGTGATCTCAGAGACCTGGTGGGAGGAGGAATTCACCTTATATACACCAGTCATTTCATAAACTTCTTTTCCTTCTGGTTTGATCCCCAGGAAGAAGGATGATGACATTTGATCCACTTGTCAATTGATGAACAGGAATTAAGAATTTTTCCAGGGGGAAGTGATTTTGGAGATTTCTGGTTTGCCCATTGGACAGATGAGCAAACTGAGTATGATGGTGGGCGGAGCCTTGGTGCTGGGGACGCAGGCCAGCCTGTGGTCCTGCCAGCAGATGTCCACTGGGGGAAATCCAGCCCCAGGGTTTTAAACCACAGACCACACCGTGCATCTGCAGTACTGTTTCACCTTGCACTTGTGCAAGCAGAAATGCTTAGGGGCCTGTGTGCATACATCAGCATGTCTACACATCCTTACAGAAACTAAATACTGAAGCATGTCATCATCCTAGGATTGCTGCACAAGACAAAGCAATTTGCATGGATCCTTTGTGAGCCTTCTTTTCCAGCGGTAGAAACTCATTAAAATCTCATGAAATCGTTCTACATAAAATGTGAGGCCATACTGAGCTGCCTCCCTAAAACTTAATATGTGTGTGTTGAAGGGGAGGCGGGGGCGGGGGCACATATGGGAAGCATCTCATCATTGGGTCCAGCTGCCACGGTACAGGGGAATTCCTTAGCATATTTTAATTACGGTCTGGCTGCCCCTGTAAATAAATGAGCCAGTGGCTGGAGCTTGGATCAGGCTGGGGACTGAAGTGGGGGCGTGGAGTCCCAGTGGCCCCTTCACCTGCAGCAGGGCTGAAGTTGGGCATGATTGTTGCCGCGAGAAGAAAGGCGGCTGGTCTACCTGGGATTAATGAGTACCCAGGGAATGTGGGATGGCTCTAGGCTGGAGCCAGGGTCATTAAATTCCGCTGGTCATTAATCCCCTGGAAATGCCCAGGGCTGAGGTCATTATTCTTGGGAGATAAAAAATTCAGGACCAAACAGCACAAGAGCATGAATGCCGTGCATTTCTCAGATTGGTGGTGTTTTTCGATTTGTTGGCAGAGTGCAATTTCAGGAAAACAAATTCCTTTTCATATATCCATTGTGCATGCATTGATCATCTCAGCTCTACCTGTGAACTCAACCAGCATTTTTGGTGCACCCCTACTGTGTGTCCGAAGCTGTTATTAATTCGGTTTCCTTTAGCCTGCTGGACAGTAAAGCTTACTCTGCCAAGTTTAACAGTGAGGAAATCAAAGATCAGACAGTGTAAATGGCTTGGGCAAAGTCGCATTGCTGGCCCACAGATCAGCCAGAATCCATAGCTAGCTTCCTCAGGCTCTTAGCTCGGGACCTTCTCCATGAGGCTCAGCTGCCTGCCTTGGTGTGCAGTGGTTTAAGTGGTGTATTAGAAACTGAAAATCTTCTGGAGCTTATTTTTTTTTTAATAAAGATTTTATTTATTTATTTGTCAGAGAGAGAGGGAGAGAGAGCAAGCACAGGCAGACAGAATGGCAGGCAGAGGCAGAGGGAGAAGCAGGTTCCCCGATGAGCAAGGAGCCCGATGCGGGACTCGATCCCAGGACGCTGGGACCATGACCTGAGCCGAAGGCAGCTGCCCAACCAACTGAGCCACCCAGGCGTCCCATGGAGCTTATTTTTAAAAAAAAGATTTTATTTATATATTTGATAGAGTGAGAAAGGGAGAGAAGACAAGCAGGGGGAGGAGCAGGCGGAGGGAGAGGGAGAAGCAGGCTCCCCAGGGAGCCTGAGGTGGGGCTTGATTCCATGACCCCAGGATCACAACCTGAGCTGAAGGCAGACGCTTAACCAACTGAGCCATCCGGGTGTTCCTTTTCTTGTATTTAGGTCCTTTGAGCGATTCATCCTCTTTGGAGCTTTTTAATTCTTCCTCCACTCACTCCTCTGAGCCAGAAAAGCAGCTCACTCCCACTTTCTCCTGCTACCGTGTCTGATGCTGCAAGTGGGGAGAGGCTCCGTGGCGCGCACTGTCTTTCTCACGGTCAGTGGGGCTTCTAAAACCTGGCCCAGATTCTTAGAGCGAACTGGTGAATCAGGCTGTGCGATTCCAGGGCTTAAAACCATCTGAGCCAACTGCAAGTGGGATCTGATAGACAATTTGACTTCTCCGTGCCTCAGTTTCTTCACCTGTAAAACGGGGCTTATAACTGTGCCTCCTTACAGGATTCCTAGGAGGTTGGAGGGACTGGTATTCATCAAGAACTTAGAACCGTATCCAGCTTGGTGTATGCAGCACAGAAGTGCTTGTGAAAGGAAGCAAGTTAAAACCAAGTAAGTGAAAGTAAAATGATAAAGTCAATCAGATAAAGTAAAATGAAATAAAATAAAATAAAATAACAAAGTAAAATAAATTAATAAGTCTGGAAAACAAAGCACTGTTCTTGTTCTACTGAGTATCAGAACCTGTTTGAATGTATAAACTATTTTGGGGTATTTATTGGTCTTTAATATAACTTAGAAATGCCTTCCAGCTTCACCAATTTTATTGATAGCTGCCTGCTTCCTTTTGCAAAGGCATACCCGAATGCCACAAAACCATTCTTGTTTTTTGTTAGTCTTCTGTATACTGTGTACTAACCTTCTGAGTTCTTTTGTCTGCAAAAAAAGAAACGGGTAGAAAAGAGCAACTACGCGCTCTGAACTTTTCATAAAACAACTCTGCATGTGCGAGGACTTTTTACCCTTATTCTACAAAGCTCCAGTCACCTGAGGGTTCAAATCCTCCAGCCGGAAGGGATAGATTGGAACTTGAGCCCAGGCAGGTAACTCATAGGCTGTGTTTGTCCCACACCAACAGACGGAAGTTTGCATGACCACCCAAGGCATCTGTTGTATCACGGCTTTTATGTCTAATAACACACTTATATTTATTCATTGAGAAGCATTTTATGAAAACAATGGAAAGCATAAAACCAAGCATTAAGCATTCAGCTACAGTCTCTTTTCTGCAACAAATGGTCAGTCTTCCTTAGCTAAGTTCCTTTCCACATTCTTTCTATCCATACTTCTACACAGTCATGGGCATAGCAGAAATCCAACTTTAATTGAGCTTTTTCTGCTCAATATTAATCCAAGGTGGGTGATTTGAAGGGCTTTGTTCATTTTGAACTCTATTCTGATGTGTGTGTTAAAAAAAAATAGTTACACTATTTTCATGACCATAATTGAATACCACTCAGCTTCAGATGATTACCGATGAGAACAGTGTATATTATTTTTAAATTTGCCTCAGAAGAAGGAATGAGTTTCGTGGAGCAATGGCATGGCTGTCCGCTGAAGTATGACACTGCAGGGGTCTGCTGGATTTTCAGACGCTTCTGAGATGCTGTGGCTCTGTTTCTCAACATACTTGGTGATCAGCCACAGGTGCAAGTACATCATTTGGGAAATCCCTTTTATTAATTAAATAAATTAAATTTCTGGCATCCTGGAAGACCTGCCATAACGTTTATCGACATGGAACACTACATCTCTGAGATGCTGTGCATCCCGTCTAATCATGTGCATCCTTAGGAGTGGAGAGTTCTTGCCAACTGAGGTCAGAGGGATATGAGACTACAGAATAAGGATCAGAGAAAGGTCATGTTTCTAGCTCTGAAGATGGATGAAAAGAAGCATCGACACCACATGGGAATTGAGGCCTAGGTCTAGGAGAGAGAGGACAGTAGTTTGGGCAGGGGTGGGGACAGCAGATGGATTGGCAATATATTCTGGAAACAGGACCTACAGGCTCTTCATTCTTTAAAGAACTTAAGAACTTGAGTGCTGCTGGTGTATCAACCCTGTTGTAGGGGCTAGTTGCTGATATCAACCTGGATCTAGGGCGACCCTCTGCCCTTGAGAGGGAGCCAGGTGAAGGATCCACCATTATAACATGGAGGCCAATCACTTCTTGAGCAAGGCGCTGTGGGGGATAAAGGAGACAGGGCCAGCTTCCTATGCAAACCTTGGGAATTGCATTCCTTCTCTGAGCAAGTCTGAGTCCTCGTGTACAAAATAAAGGGATGAACTAAATAGCTTAGTTCCCATTCAGATAAAAATGTCGGTGTCCTTCACATTCTTCCCTTTGTTTTGCACATGTTTTTTGAGTACTAGGGTGAATCATGTGATGGGTTTCTCCAAACACCATGAATCCAGACTGAAGAACTAGGTTACCAGGATGGGCTCTCTGAAAATTTAAGAGGCAGTAGCAAGCCCAGGGGGGAGGCCCACAGACTCCAGAGCTCCTTGGCTTTGTGTTCTTCTAGCTGCGTGGCCTTGGGCAAGGGACTAAACTTCTGTGTTTCCTCTTTTATGAGCACTGCCCAGTGTTACTGCCAGGATTAAATGAGTTAATGCAGATTAGACATTCACTCACAGAAGCGTCAGACTCAAGGTAAACATTATGTATGTTTAGCTATTACTCTCGATGCTGTGGTTGATATTTTACTGTGATTATGACCCGGGCAGTGATGCTATGGGAATTTTACTAGATAATGGGCAAGATCCTTTGTTAGCCAAACTGGGTGGATTTATGGTCATGGCCATTTGCAAAAGCTACCATGGGAAAGAGAATGGACTTCGGGGTCCCACAGACCTATACAGAACCTCGCTTTTATCGTTCATTAGTTCTGGGATTTGGGAAAAGAATTTGGGTTTTTCTGAGCTAAGCCTCAGTTTCCTCCACCATGAATTGGGAATAATGATATTGATCTTAAAGTTCAAGAGGAATATTAGACATGATATCTGCCAAGTGACAAGCACCTACTGAGGTAAGTCATTTATTAATGGCATACTCATGCATCCAAAAGATATTTGTCAACAACCAATTATGTGCCAGTCTCTGTGCTAGGCATCCGAAATGTAATATGAGCAAAACAAAGAAGAAAAGAACAGGCAATTGTGTAGGGCACCTACTAGGGTAATCCTAACTTGTCCAATCAGGGAAGGATCCTTTGAGCAAATGACATTTGCATTATTACTAACATTTGGGCTGTCAATCATGGAAACATTCCTTATTTGACCACAAATCATCTTGTATCTAGCTGTGTGTTTGGTCAATTCAATGTAGATACCATAGATTAACTGCAAAGTGTTCCTGATCTGTGGTGTTAAAGAGAGCTTTCACCATGTGGCAGGAAAACACACCCCCCATAAACAAAGATGTCCATGTCCTAATCCCTGGCACCTGTTAATGCTTTCTTATATGGCAAAATTACTTTGCAGATGTGATTAAGTCAGGGATCTTGAGATGGGAATACCCTGGGTTATCGGGGTGCATCCCGTCTAATCATGTGCATCCTTAGGAGTGGAGAGTTCTTGCCAACTGAGGACAGAGGGATATGAGACTACAGAATAAGGATCAGAGAAAGGTCATGTTTCTAGCTCTGAAGATGGATGAAAAGAGCCACGAGCCAAGGAGTGTGGACAGTCTCTAGCAGGTGGGAAAGACAAGGAAATGGGCTGTATTCTAGAGCCTCTGGAAGGGAACACACACAGCCCTGCTGGTACCTTGGTATTTGGCCCGGGAAATGTGCGTTGGGGCCTTGCGGCAACAGAAAGTTAATACCGCCCACCTGTTACGCAGCAGCAGCATGGGCGCTAAACCCCGCCTTCAAACTCGGTTAGGTGGAGCCTGTCACGCCAGACAAAAGTAGCGTGACCGAGCTTGTAGTAGCTTTTGCCGTGAAGGTATCTTTTTCTGACTGCGCTGTTACAGATCTCTTCAGTCAAGCAGCTGTCTCCCGTGTTAAATAGTCTTTCATCTTGTCAAACACTTCCATTCGCCTCTCTCTAGCTTTTTTAGCCAACATGTACACACCTCATCAATCTCATGCCACTGTCTCCAGGCTTTCCAAACCCAAACACTGCCCCGACCACTTTCTTAAAGAGACACTCCTCTCTTTTTCGTTGTGCTCCAAGAATGGCTTCTTCCTAGGGGAAGTCTTCTGAGCAGGGTCAAGGGAGACTGGGCTGAGATTTTCACGTGTCTCTGTTTTCTGCTACTTCTGTTACAATAGGAAAGACACCTGCTTTGGTGTCCTTGCCCTTTCCCTAGCCTACACACCTGTTGGTAAAGCAGATTTTATCCACGTATTCTCCGGGGTTCGTTACCTACACTGGAAGTCTAAGGTCTGCAAATATGCGTGTCATGTGTCCCCGTCTTCAAGAATCAGAACTCACGTCACCTCTCAGTCTCATCCAGCACCTTCCACCTCCCCTTTGCCTTACTCCCATGTGCTCCTGCCATGGTGGTCGGGGTTATTTCACTCTTCTGTACCTTGGTTTAAGACCTGCAAGTGGTCTTACCACGGTCTATGATACCCGTCTCCCCAGTCCGCTTTAAAAGATCTCTTCCTTCTCCTTCCAGTTCAGTTTAGCGGCCATCCTTCGTGGAAAGCCCCTCCTGCACTCCTCGGTGTGCATTTCTCTATCCTTGATAATCTAGGGTTTAGGAACCTGCTTTTCTATTATATACATTTATAAAATGGTGATGTTTATCTTATCAGTTCCTGTGAAGCAGAATGCAAAACAGCCTTATGCCTCAGCCTCTCTGGTGCCCAAGCCCTTTGCCATCTCCCTTTGTGACCTTCTTCCTTTCTAACGTGGGCTCAGCTCTCTAGCTTCTGGCCAATGAGATGTTAGCAAATTGATGGAAGGGGAGGTTGGCAAAGCACTGAGGTTGTTGGGCTTGCTTGCCCATGGTGTCTCCGTCATTGCCACAAGACTCACCCGACAGAGGGTGAGAGACACATAGAGCAGAGCCCAGGAACCTCAACTGCCCAGCTAACCAAACTTGAGCAATGTGAGTGGGTTCAGTGGAAACTGGCAGAGCTCCCAAGACACGCAAGCAAATAAGTGTTTCTTATTGTATGCCACTGCGATTTTGTTTGTTTGGCAGTGCACTATGGCAGTAGGTGACTGATACGTTCCCCGGTTAAGCTCCACTCTCCTTAAAGGCAGACACTGAGGCTAAGTCTTATTTACATCCGCAGGGCTCAAAACTTAGTAGTAACTCAATAAATATTGGTTGAGTTGGAAGGAAAATGATTTTCAAACTCTGTATACATAATAGCAGCTCTGAATTACTAATACTTAGTCTGGGCTTTTGTTACGCAGAGGGAGCCTGTCACATTTTTCTCTTGTGACACCGCCTTACAGAATCCCCATTAGTAGATTGATCCTTCATTTGTGCGAAGGTGGAGGGGAAGCTGACTTCGGAGCCATCTTGCCAACCCCCGTGCAGGGCTTCCCTCTCCATAAACCATGTCTGTGTACCACATATTAATTAAAACCTCCTATTTTTTTTTATTGTAAATACATGACTTCTATAACCTAAGGGACTTATGTGCAGGGGACCACAAGGGAAACGGGGTCACTCGTGAGTTAATTGTTATCCCTCAACCAGTTCATCAAAGTGGGTTGGGAAGAAGGTGATAGACAAAATAATGGCTATTTAGAAAAGCTCAAAACAAAACAAAACAAAAAAATTCCTTTGCAAGGCCTTGGTTCAGTGATAAACTATGGTTTCCTCAACTGCACTTTTGTTTCTCAGTATTGTTCTTTTAAATTTCAGATTCGCTGCAAATGGATCCACACAAAGAAGGCGCTGAATACATAGGTAGACCGTGGCTCTGTTTTTGTCTTTCTTCTTACAAAAAAAGAAGATAGACAGGCACACACACACACACACACACACACACACACACACACACGAGTGTGTGTATACACACACGTGCATAAAAACACATATATATCTGAATTAGCTGGGATGGATGGAGGTGAGTCACTCCAACCTTTAAACCCCGTTGACATTCACAAGATGCTAAAAGTCAGCCTGGGTCTTAGCTCTGACGGATTTGCATCTCTTTGAATATGACGCTTGAAAAACCCCAGCGATAGATTAAATTTTGCCAAGGAGAAAATGAGAGAGAGGCTTCCATCTCTCAGGTCTGCTGGGAGGATCTTTATGGTTGATTTACTTTTTTTAAATAAATGTTTCTTTATGTGTTTCCCTCAGTTCCTGCCCAGGCTGTCTCTATCATGCACGCTGTAACTTCTGCCCGTCCTATCAGCGGGCGAACAGTAAGTCAGCCTGGTTCTGAGGACAAGGTGAAGGGATATTTGAACCTAAGCTGCATATACCTTCTGTGTTTTCTGATTAAAATGTGCAGGCAAACCTTGGAATAAACTCTACCTGACATGACTTCTAAAATAATTTATGTTCTTTGCAAACCTGGAATGTAGGAATTGATTTTGGTGCCTGTCACTATATTTCAGATGATCAAAAATGGATCAGAGCTTTTAAATGAGTTTAATGACCAAAGAGGACCCTGTTTAAAAAAAAAAAAAAATCGGTGAGGTCAGAAAACAGAACTCCTTGTCTAAAGCCACAGAATGTTATTTTTTCTTCTAAAAGTGACACATATTCATCATCTAACATTTGAAACATGTAGAGATCAAGAGAAAAAGATTATTCTTAATTAAACAAGCCACAGGCCCATCACTAACACTGAGCCTAGTTTCTTCCAGGGTTATTTATGACTCTGGGTTGCTTTATATAGGTTAACAAATAAAAGAAATTCAATTTTGTTTCCTGATTTTTATCACTTGTAATAGTGATGATGATGAGGAGGAGGATAACATTTGAGCAAAACCGATGTGGAACTTCCTAAAAACTAGGCATATATTGCCTTGTTTGGTCCTCAAAACAACCCAATCGGATCATTTCTATCATTTCCCTATTTATAGATGCTAAGTAATTTTCCCAAGATCACACAACCGTACAGATCAAAGGCTGTGACTCCTACTAAAACAATCTGATTCTTGAGTCCTGTGCCCTTAAGCACCATGCTATGATACAAGCTTTTTCAATGTTACAAAGCAATTACATATATATTTACATATAATTGTAATTACATATGCATCTCTATGTATATATATAATTTCTAGTGGTTGCATAATATACCAGGAAGCATTATTTGCCATATATTTACAATGTGTTCTATGCAAATGTATCATCCAGAGATGTATGACGTAGCAACCCTAATACTATAACATTATATAAATGACCTATTAAATTTAAGCCATTTCCGTATTTCTGGACATCCAGTGGTATCATATTTGCTCTTTGGTCCACTTGATGGTGGAGTTGAAAGAGCACCAAACGTCTCATTCGATAGACCTGTGTTTGAATCTCATTTCTGCAACTTACTACCAGTGTTTTCTTGAACAAATCACTATGCTCTGTGCATTTAAGCCAAATGGGGGTGTTAGAGAAATTAAATGAGATGCCATTGGTGCAAACAGGGTTTCCCACAGTTTCTGACACATCAGATGTGGCCAATATATAGTAATATAGTAATCCTTTTCATTATGACTAACAATTAATAATAACTATCATGTTTTGAACAGTAATTATGTAACTATGAAAGGTTGATTCAATCAGCATGACAACCCAATAAGAAATTATTCTTTATTCTCGGGGCACCTGGGTGGCTCAGTTGGTAAAGCGACTGCCTTCAGCTCGGGTCAGGATCCTGGAGTCTCAGGATCGAGTCCCGCATGGGCTCCCTGCTCAGCAGGGAGTCTGCTTTTCTCTCTGACCCTCCTCCCTCTCATGCTCTCTTTCTCTCATTCTCTCAAATAAATAATAAAAATAAAATCTTTAAAAAAAATTATTCTTTATTCTCTTTGGTACATGAGGACAGTGTTGTCGGAGAAGACCAGTGACTTTCCCAGATGAAATTTAACTGGACAGCAGAGGGTCTGATTCTGGAGGGAGCACCCTGGCACCCCTCGCTGTACTGAGACCTAGCCTTGAAGTGCCTTGAAAATTCTGCCCAGCAGTTAAGGATAAGGGGTGGGGGGGTAATGAGGGTGGCTGCAGGAATTTTGGTAAGAAGGGGATGAGCTCTGTCCACTGCAGCATGTGGTGTGAGCACGCCCAGGAATGGACAAGGCTGGGGTAAGGAAAACCAGAGGAGAGACTGTTATTGGAATTCAGGCAAGAGATGATGAAAGAAATAAAGATGAAAAGACAGTGGAAATGGGGAGGAACAGGTTTCAAGGACTATGGCAGAGGTGGAAACTGCAGAGTTTGGTGACTTGGGGGAGACAGGAAAAAAAGAATGACATGTTCAGGTTTTTGCCTACATAATAGGTAAAACCATTAGTTTAAAATACCAAGGAAGAATGGAAGAATGAAAGATGTTCAGTTTAGTTTTGGACAAGCTGACTTAGTTTCCTAGTAGATGCCCTGATAGTTAGATGTCGGTGTCTGGAAGTTCAAAAGCAGAACCTGAACTAGATCCACATGCTTCCTGCACATGATGGGGTTGAGGGTGGGGGAGTCCACAGGAACATCCAGGAAGAGTGTGACGATGAGGAAACTGAGAATGGAACATGAGGAAAACCGTCATTTAAGGGGCAGGCATCCTGTGGGTTAGGATGAGGCAGGCCATGTCGAGATAACAAATGAAGCCTGTTATCTGAGTGGCTTAGCACGGCAGAAGCATATTTCTTCCTTGTGCAAAATGTGATGAGGGCTGGCAGGGGCTCTCTCCTCTAGTGACTCAGGGGATGAGCATATTTCCATTTGGGGATCCCAGCCTTCCACAGTTGGCTTCCAAGGGCTCTGAGAAAGGGGAATAGCGTTCATCCAGGATCTTAACAGTCTTATTTGGAAGAGATGCCTGTCATTATCCACACTTAATTGCAGGCTACCAGTGCAACTACAAAGAAGACTGGGAAGGATTAATGAGCACAGAAAGAAGAAATGATATGATGGATGAACACGCAGCATTGAGTCTACCGTCCAGTCTCAGGTAGATTTCCAAAATCGATTATGAATTTTAAGACTCTTTCAGGCATTATTCACATAATTAAGTGTTGATGTCGTAACTTGGGTGGGTAGAGGCTTGAGATATGATGGTATAGCGCAGCTCTGCTCCATGGAGAGAGACAGGAAAACAACAAAAGACAGAAAAGGAGCTGGTGGGAATGTCCCAACTCTAGAGACTGTGCAGTTGGAAACCAGCAGAGTCTACAAGAGCTTTGGGAAATTTGGTCTAAGGGAGGTCCATCTGCCTGGGAGGGCCCAACCGTCTAAGGTGAAATTAAAGTCAAAACACAGGATTATATCCAATCAACTGTCTTACAGCAGGACTCTAGAGCCTCAGGGAATATCTAGAAAATCAGAGAGCTGGGCATGGAGACAAAGTCAGAAGTCCATCATGTGTCCTGGGGGCAGATATTGACTTTAGCCAATGCCCATGGGTAATGCCAAAAATGTCAGATATGAGGACTGTGTTATAAAACAAACTCTGGATCTCACCCTCAGGGGGTTAGGGGGTGATAGACATTCTGCATCAGACAGGATTGCATCAGGTTCCAAGCAGGGCAGAGCTCCAAGAGTAAAGGAGAACCCAGCTGGGATGTTCTAGGGAAGGTTTCCTGTCTCATCTTCCACGCAGGTGGTTGGTCTGGTATTTAGGTCTGGGTTCTGACTGGTCTCTGCTCCTGGTGACCTATGTCATGCTGGCTCAGCCTTTTGTTCCTCACCCTCTCTGGGTGTTGCTTTCCTAATTCCTGAGTGGGGAGGGAGCAGTGAATTAGGTGACCCACGAGATCTCTTCCCCTTCTAAACCTACTGATCTGTAATTAATTGAGGTATTGTGAAATGCAGTGCCCGTTAATGCACGTCGTTACGCAAGCTGTTAATCATAGACAGCTCTTTCCCACATTCTGAGTTAATGGGTGCTGACTGCAGATTTAGAAATTCATTTAGTGGGGCATTCAGAAGGGGGATGTGTATCAAAACCACATAAAACTTCTCATGAAGTTTAATTGCGATGCACTTCCCGAGAGAGGCAGAGCTGTTACCAAGTAAGAGAAATTCTCTAACGCATGCCGAGTTTGAAAATAAAACATAACGCTGCTCATAACTGCACTGGTGATATTAAGAAAACCCAATAGCTCGAAGCACTTGGGGGTTAAACATTCCTTCCTGCTCTGTCAGAGGAGCCTCTCATCTGAGCTTAGCTGGTTCTGTGTTTCTGCCACACATGAAAGTGCAGGTCTGGTGGAGCTCGTTCAGTGTCAGGAAGACTTGGTGTCAGGAGCCCCAACTTTGCCTTTCTGAAGAGGTCTGTCTGGATAGCAGAATTTGTGATGAATCAAACACTCTTAATTCTTTTTTCCCAACACCTTCCCCATTACCTCCACCCACGACTCCCAGGCCACGCTGTGCTCCGGAAAACAATGTGTACTCTGTACCACTTTCTCTTGCATTTTGGATTAGCTTCTCATGTATCAGCAAACTGTCTTGGGGGAAGCTGGGGGTCAGATTCCAGTGCAGACTGTGCATAAGAGCAAAGTTCTTGGAAGAGAGGAAAGGATGAAAAGACACAAGGGCAACCAATCCCCAAGGAAGAGCGTGGTGGGGGAGGGGGTGAGCAAAGCCCTTTTCGACTTGTCTGTGCCCCTCCCACCTCTTCAGGCCAGCATCACACCCAGCCAGCAAGCACCAGCGGCCTGGGCTGAGTTAGGAGGATCTGAGGCATTTAGAAGTTCAGGACTTGCTGTGGTCACACATTTAACAAGTAAAGTATCTGAGATGAGACTGCTTCCTAGTTGCTTATGCAACACATTGTCCCCCATGCTTGTCCCCATAGTTACCTCCCTGCACCCACCCTCTGTGCTGCTGGGGCTGCTTCCTTGGCTTCTGCTGCTGCTGACGTGCAGCTGCATTGATAACTCCTTTGCTTCCCCTTTCCCTGTTGTTCTTCTTACTGAGGTCACTTGCCATTTGCTTTATTTGCTAGGAACTCTAATGGGTATAGCCACCCTGCTCGGTCATCAGATCTCCATGAAGATCTCTCTGAAGTTTGGAAGGATCATCCACCTTATTCCAATCACACAGCTAGGAAGTGACCAAATGGAAATCTGATCTGAGTTTAAAGACCGTTCTCTTGCCTGTAAGCCATATGCTTCCATGAATCCAAAGGGAAGGGACTTTTGATTGGGGCTTCATAAGACAAAGACCCTTTCCCAGGTACCATCTATCTTGAGATATAGGATTTAGATCAGATCGGGAAGGGGGAGACCAACAAAGTCCTGGGGTGAAAAAACACCTAAGAAGTATAGATCGTGTCATGTGGAGCTTGGCAGTAAGAAGGGCAGGGCTGGAGGTGAGAGGAAATCCAGACTCAGGAGGTGAGGGGCTTCTGGAAAGCCAACAAAGAAGTGACTGTGGAGACTCACAGCATTGCAGAACCTGGTGGACCCCTAAAGGGTATCTAGTGAGGAGCTGTGGACTAGAGGAAATGGAGGGAGGGACGGGGGGGATGGAGGGAGAAAGGGAAGGAGGAAAAGAAAGAACGAGGAGCAAAGGCAGTATCCTTGTGTCTCTGCTTTCACAACTGGGTAAGACTAGACCTTTTCAGAGACATGAAGCCTATCATCTTCTATACATCTGATCTCCCAGCAAAGCTGTATGACAATTTTGGGATTTATTTATTTATTTATTTATTTTAAGATTTTATTTATTTATTTGACAGACAGAGATCACAAGTAGGCAGAGACACAGGTAGAGAGAGAGGAGGAAGCAGGCTCCCCACTGAGCAGAGAGCCCAATGCGGGACTCCATTCCAGGATCCTGAGATCATGACCTGAGCTGAGAGCAGAGGCTTTAACCCACTGAGCCACCCAGGTGCCCCTGGGATTTTTTTTTTTTTTTTTTTTTAGACAAGTGACACAAAATCCCATCATAGAATGTGTAGTATGTGATAGTGGTCCTCAAAATGATTTCTTCCCCTTCATGCTGACCCCTTGGCCTCACTGCAGAGGGAGAAGGTGGAAGTAGGGACAGCATCACAAAGTACATCAAAAGAAAGGAGTGAGGGGACCCTCTCTCTTCTTTGACATCTACCTCTCATGCATCCCTGAACCAGACCTGGGACCTCCTTGGGGTTCAGGCACATCATCTGCAGAGGAGGACAGCAGTGCCTTTGAAGACCGAGGTCACTTGAGACCCAGAAGGACAAATACTACATCTCTCTGCAGTCTCCTGAACTTCCCCATACACATTTCTATGCTCCTCCTCAGAACAGTGCTGGGACCTTGGCAGGTGAAGGATTATTATATCCATGGTGGAGATGTGATCAACCATGTCATCCCTCAAGGATGTGAAGTGGCTTTCCCCAGATTACACTGAGGGGAGCAGAGTCAGGGGTGGGACTCACATCTGCTTTCTTTATGTAATGCCACCTCTCCAAAAATCTCTTTATGTAATGCCACCTCTCCAAAAATCTCTTTATGTAATGCCACCTCTCCAAAAATCTCTTTATGTAATG
>NW_019154104.1:26970162-27160559 GCF_002288905.1 Enhydra lutris kenyoni
TCACCTCTCCAAAAATCACTCCCACAAAGGCAATCCCAACCCCAACCTTCCCTGGGGTTTCATCTTATGGGACACCCTATGTGTAAATGGGCCATTTTGATCATTCTTTTTGAACTGCTCCTTTCCTTATAAACTATCCCTTAAGGTCCCCAGTTGTGCAAATTCTCAGAAAAAATTTAATTTGCCCGATATATTTAGAATTTTGAATGAACGTTTTGCCTCAAAACTTGGTTGGAAATGAATGCTTTCTTGCAGATAATGCAAAACAAAGCCTGGGTTTAAAAATAAACAGAGTGCTAAGATGACAATTATATTGACAAGAATTCCATAAACAAGCCCCGCTCCAGATCAGACGCCTTTTCCATGGCGTGCCTACCTTTAACATGTTGGTGTTGTACTTTGTCTCCCTACTTATTTAAAACTGAGTACCTAACAAGGGCCATATTATAAAAATACTTTGTTTCTGAACTTGGCTTTACATGCCGCCGTCAAAACAGCCATGTTTCTAGTTGCATTTCTTGCCAGCTTTACTATATTGTGTATTTCTATTTGCCAGGTTGGGTTGTTTTTTTTTTTTCCCTCTTTCTGTTTTATTTAGACCAAATACTTAACTCTGGCCCACCTCTTGAAACACCCTCCTCACCAGAAATTCACCCTATGGGTAGATTTTCGCATGACACCTATTTCAGGTTCTACTGTTCTTAACCTGACAACTCTTAGATTTATCAAACATCACCCTGACCTGCCATGGTTCCCCCTTGCCTGTTAAATTCATCCAACACTTCTCTTTCTGGCTTTCAAGGTCTTTCTTGACAAGTCTCCAACTTACACATTCCAAAAGCATGTCATGCACAGCCTATTTAACATTTATGCATTTACTTACCAAGTAGCTACTACATTTTAGACATTGTAGTATGTGCCCCTATCATGTGCAAAGTGGTGAGAGAGACTCAGTACCTCTTTTCAAGATGTTCACAGAGTACTGGGTGAATAAAGACACAGGCAAGGAAATTATGTAGCTAGCAGACCTCAACAGCGGTTGCATGGATGTACAAAATGCTAGGCTGGTATGAAGAAAGGATGGGTCCCACTGAAACTGGCTCCTGGAAGGGGTGGCCTTTGGATGCGACTTGATGGAAGAGCTTTTCAAAGAGAGAGGTAGGGGAATGTCATCCTGATGAGGGCACAGCAGGAGTCCAGAACATTTTCCTGGAAATGACCAGTGGTCTAGTGTATTTGGGACACCAAGGGTAGTTGGGGAGATAAACTGATGAATCAGGTAGGAAAGTGATCCTGGGAACAGTGTGTGTAGGGTTGTGAGTGCCACATGAGGGATCAGAATATGACTCAATCAGAACATTTTGGAGTGTCCAATACACCAATCAATTTAGACACCTCATTATTTTTCCCAAGACACCAAGACACCTGGCCTTGCTCCCTCCAGGAATTCACCCATTTCATCTCTTCTGCCTGGAGTATTATATTTTTGCTCATGAATTTCCACCCTTCCCTGTCTTTTCTGTCTAACCTGGAGTTCATCTGAAGTGCTTATGTGCAAATGTATGTGTGTATACAGTGTTTTACTCTCTGTATCTGCTTTTAATCTTTTAGAGATTCCTTAATGTTTCCAGTCTACTAATAGCATTTTTGCTTGTTTTTGTGGATTCATTCTGTTTTCTTGTCTTGTTTGAAATATATTCTCTGGCATTTGTGAGATATTTTTGTGAGCAGTAAAGTAGCTGTTCAGCCTGCCATCTTGAATCCATCACACAAGTTCTTTAAAGAGCCCAGAATCACCATTTTACTTTTCTTCCTCACATCACAAACTTAAAAAAAAAAAAAAAACCAAACCAAAACAAAACAAAAAAAACAGAACAAAAATCTTCCTCATACACAAGTAACAGAATACTGGCGTTTTTTTCCTTCAATGCCATGAGGTGACATTTCACAAAATCACATACAGAAGAATTCAGCCGTCCATTGACCTGTCCTCTTCCCCAACCACCATCAGGAAACTCCACAATAACACACAGAACAGAAAACTCCTCTTCCTTTATGTCATTCAAGGCCACCTGCTCTATTTCATTGCTCTTGGTACACAGAGCTGAGTACCTCTGAGAGGCCCATGTATCCTTGTTGAATGAATGACGACACCCATGCTACATCATCAAATGCCTTGAGTAAGTTAGTTTTGGTGACAAGGAGATCCTTTGGCTTCTTTTTGTACCTTGTAGAGACTAGACATTCATTTGATTCTTAGCGTTTACCCTGCAATGGATCGAAGGATGCCGGCGATGTCACTGCAAATAGCACAGTGCCGCCAAATGCACAGTACCATCACATGGCACTGCCCCAGTTAATGGGTCCCCTGGGAGGCCAAACCATTTCTCTTGACGTCAGCCGTGTTAAAGATAATGCTCTGAATCAAGCATTACAGAACTGTGGTGGGAGACTCTAAGATAGGAGTCTATTTTTGTTGCTTTTACTTTTTCTATTATAATATTAATGAGGACCATTTATTTACTACTTACTATATGCGACACCCTGGGTTATATGCTTTGCAGGGTTCTTATATTTAGTATTCACAAAAAAGGTTATGAAGCAGACACTACTATTATTCCCATTTTATGACAGGGAGACTGAGGTGTGGGACTTGAAATGGCTCCCCAAGGTCACCCAGCAAGTATGAGCAGAATAGGATTTCAAACTCAGGTTCTCTAGTGTTGGCACTTGAGCTCGTGAGCTCCTTACCATCTGCTCAAAATGTCATCCAGGGCCCAGGGCCAGAATTACTTAACTTACAGATGTCAGGGACTCCTTCCAGATTGTTGGAGCTGAGACCTAAGCACCTACTTCTTTTGATATTAGAGAACCAGATGTTTCTTATACATACCAGAGATCTGAAGTCATGACCTTGCTTTTGTAGAGCCAGGGAGAGGGAACCCATGGATCTGAGCACCTGAAGGTAGAAAGCAGGAGAACCACATGTCTCTTAAAGGCAGGAGTGGGATGGGTTGAGCTCTGGATAGGAGTTTCTCTGGCAAGAGTAAGAACTTCCCTGATTCCTTTCTTGGGAATCTAATGATGCCCTGGTTCTGGGGTGGCCAAAGTTGATGACCATGATCTCCTGGATTGTCCTCTCTTTAAGCCGCATGTACTTTGGAAGCAATTTCCTAAACAAGAGCCAATGCTGCAGACCTGTTCTGAGGGCCCCCAGGCTCCTCGTCTTCTGAAGTGGCTCCTCCATACCTCTCACACCTGGCACATCCGACACATTCTCACCCTCTGGAAGGACATCCTTTGGGACCCTCCTCCCCCAATCCCTGGAAGAGAGAGGTTGAGGCTGTGGTTCTTCTAGTCACTGCCCAGCTCATTACAGGATTCTAAGAAGCTGCTTGAGACATGATATGCTCACTCCATTCCGGATGGCAGCTGAGGGTCGCTGTCTCTGTAAATAGATGGTGAACCAAGAAGGCAAATGCCCTCTGGCGTTCTCCATTGCTGGACTTCTCCAGTGGGGAAGTTGTTCTTCCCTAACAATCAAGATTCTTTAGAAGATTGCTGGGTTCTTATAGTGGGTCTTTTTTTGACCTCCACCGGGCAGGATTCGACAAGCTCCTAAGGGCACTTAGAAATGTCTTTTTCCCCCCACAACTTGAAGCCACAAAATTAGCAATGAGATCTGTTGTCTTTGGAAAATCCATTCAATGCAGGAAATGTTTAGAGAACACTATGCAGACTCTGAATAAGACACAGATCTTGTCACAAGAGCAATCATGTTCTAGCTGGAAATGGGCAATAACTCTAAAAGCAAAAGCCAGCCTAGAAGAATACGCTAAGTCCTTTGTGAAAACAGATGGGGCATTTATTTTATTGAGGGTAGGTTCTTAGTGAATTATACACCCTAATGATTTCAACTGCATGGGGCATCATCTCAGTTCAAATTCAGTGTTATCTTTGTGCTGTATCACCACTTCCCTCTACACATTTTCCAAAAATATAGGATGCTTCCTTTAGGGTATGAGTTAACAAAATGAAGAAAATACACCAGACCAAGAACTACATGAAGGTAGTTACTGTGCCTTATTTCTTGTTTTCTGGTCTTCTAAATTTTGGACAAGTGAGTGAGGAAGGGAACAAGGATGCGCTGCTTCATGAGATTATAAATGGGCTTTAATATTTGCAATGTATTTCCCCAGGTTCAAAATTTACCACATCCTTTAGCTTTTCTGACTTTAGTGACTGCTCTGTGAATAAGCAAGTGAGATATTATTTTTTCTCATTCAAGAAAACTCATTCAGTGGACAAGGAGTTGAAAATTTCTAAGGCGTTAACCCCAGCGCATACACGCAGAAGTGGACAGGTTGCAACTTGATCCTTGGTCCGCCTGGCTTTTGATCTCAGGCAGACCCCCCTGGATGACCCTGGGACACTGGAGAGGAATACTGTAGTTGAGGTTTTGGTTTTTTTTTGTGGATTATTAATCTCTTCCCGAGTTTTAATTCAGGGATTATTAGTCTTCTTACCATTTGCAATAATCAGCCTATCATAAAACCAAAAGAATATCCAGTCAAAAGGAGTTCAATTGATTCTAGTGTTTGATTGAAGCATTTACATTTGGTGGACAGTGCTCTGTCTTCATTTCTGAGTCAGCAGACACACTCGATCACTAACACTCTCTTCTCTTGACTCCCTGATTGTCACTTGCTTCTGTCCCCCTCCTCTGTCACCCTGGCTTCTGTCCTTCTGGCTTCTTCTGAGTCCTTTTCTTTTGTCTTCTATATAAAAAGTCCCATTGCTCAGGTCTCTGTCCTAAGCTTTTTCTACTTGTACAGTCTCTCCTTATTTCATTTCTTCTACCCTTTGTGGCTTACTTACATCTGAATGCTGATGGATTCCCAATTTTTATCTCTGACCTATATCTCTAAACTGAACATTAGACTCACATGTGCAAATGCCTACATGGAATCTCATAGAACTTCTTTTCCATTTAACAAATACTTATTCATCACTTAATGTGTGTTAGGTATTCTTATAGGCATTAGGAATACAACAGGGAAAATATTTCAGGTAACTTATCCCTCCATAACTTATCAAAGTAGAACATCATCTCTAAAAACTTAATTTGCCTTAACATAATAAATGCACTGCCAATCATCCAACTGTCCTAGATGAAGATCTATGAGTTGTTGCAATTCTTCTATTTCTCTCATTTTTCAAATTCAGTCCCTCAACAAGTTCTAAATGTCTCTCACTTTCATCCACTTCTCTCCATTTTCTTTGAAACCACTACTAGTCCAGCAAGACTATCATCATCTTCTGGCCATAGACTCCAGACTTCCTCTCTTAGACTCTTCAGGTCATTTTCCTCACCATGACAAGACTGACCTTGAAATATCATCAGACCATGTCAGTCCTTGATAAACACCAGTGGTGCCTTTCCATTGCACTTGGGCTAAGATTATTTACATGAACAGCCCATAAGTTTCTTGTGAAAGGTGGCCCATGCACACTTCTTCAAACTCACCTCATATCATTCCTTCATCATCTACTACTACCCTGCAGCCCCATTAATCTGCGTGCTGGGCTCTGAATTTGCTTCAGCTCTTTCACACTTGGAGGTCTTCCCATGTGCCAGTCCCTCTGCCTGGATGTTTTCCTTCTATTTGTTGCCTGGCTCCTTCTTAACTTTTAAAGTTAAGCTTAATTGCCTGTTCAGAAAGGGTTTCTTTGTACTCGTTTCTCCCTCCCTCCCTTCCTTCCATCCTTCCTTCCTTCCCTCCTTCCAACTCTGCCAAAGAACTCCATTTTTAAAAGAACTTATTACAACTTGGGATCATTTTATTGATTTTTTGTTCATATTTTTTTCATTTCCTTCCCCTACTAGGGCTACAAACATACTGAAGGTAGACACCAAGTTATCTTGTTCACCCAGTTTTATTCTTTATGATGAATCCAATGTCTGGTATGAAGTAGGCCTGCAGTAAATATTCATTGATTGAATGAATGATTATTTTGCCATCTGAAAGATAGACAAAAGATACTTTTGCTCAAATTTAATCAAATATTTTAAAGCATGCTATTATTTTTTTCTGTATAAAAACATGAACAATAGCCAACTCAGTGCTATGTTAACACTAACAAGACTATTCAAGTTAAACATAGAATAGTTTTCATCTAAGTACACAGTCAATAAAATATTAATGTTGTCTTTCTTCTAGACCACAGGGTCACACAAAGAGATGGTTAGGGAGCTGTACTATATGGTTTCTGGGTTTGCATCTAATGGCTTTTATCATCTGCTCATGCAAGTTTGAATAAATCTTAACCACAGATTGTTTTGGAGCCTCTCCTCTATGGGAGACTCCATGGGGAAAAGTGAGACACCTGAGTCTTGGAGAAGCATCAGTTTGTGAAGAGAGGTAATTACAGACGCAACTCAAGGAAGACAATAAGAATGTATAAGCATTTGGTAAAGATACAGAAAAACATATATTCTTGGACTGGATCAGAGAAAGAAATCAAAGTTACCCCTCTAATATAAGAAGAAGCTTCATGGTGGTGATGGCATTTAGTTGAGCTGTTAAGGTGGAATTAGTAGAATGACAAAAAGGAAAAAAGTCAGTAAAAAGAAGCACATGACATTGGCGTTCTACTTCACAGGTTAAGAAGCACATTTCATGTCTTATTTGACTCAGAAATCCTCAAGATGATGGGGCAGGCATTATTACTATTTTGTTATTGCTGTTTTAGTTGTTTGCTTATTTTTTACAGGGGATTAAGTAAGAAAGAATCAGCATGTTTTTCCCAGGGACACCTGTTTAATGGCCACAAGAAATCTTGAACCACAGCTTGTGAATCCAGACTTCTGAGCTCAGCTCTGTGTTAGGCTGCCTCGTGTATGTTGAATTAAATGAGTCGCCCCAGATTACTCCTCTTCATCCTTCCGCCAGTTCATGCCCACCAGGTTGAGAAGTACCCTGCAATGACTCATCTCCTGGTAGAGGGCTAGTCCTGACTCATCAAAACTGTCACCTGTCAGAAAGTCCCCTGAACCCTAAGGGGGAAAATTTTCCCTTTTTAAACAGTCTCAAGAGCAGAGAAGATGTCCAGGACCCCTGCCTCCTGGGCCCACTGGCACTTTAGAATGGCACATGAACCCACTGTGTCTACTGGCTATTTCACAAACCATGAACTTTAACCCACTTTCTCTTCCAGAGCTCTACATATCCCAGGAGAGCCCTTTCTCTGGAATGGAGTCATTTAAGGTGGTCAAGACTTCTCTCTCCTAATTAGCTAATAAACAAGTGTTAGCAAGATGGCGGTAGTCTAGTGCCCTGGGGATCTCAGAGAGGAAATGTGAGCACAAGGATGCACCCTAAGACTGACCATCACTGCAGTCACTCAGATGGAAGGAGGCCATTGCTTGGATCTTGAACTAATGCTTCTTGTCGCAGCTTAAGTCACTGGCTCCAGGATGGGCTGACCACAGGGAAGACAACATCACGAAAAGAGGAGTGCCAAATGTGTCCGGGCAGGGGCACCTAGCTGGCTCACTCAGTAGAGCATGAGGCTTTTGATATCAGGGTCATGAGTTCAAGCCCCATGCTGGGTGTGGAACCTTCTTAAAAAACAAAATGAAACAAAACAAAAACCCAAATGCTTCTGAAGAGATGAGAAGACCTGCATTTCATAGTATACTGTTCTACTAAAAGGGCCTCAAGAACCCTTCTTTCAATATGCAAACTCTGTCCCACATATTAACTAATCCTTACTCTAGCCAACCAACTGCACCATATATGCATACAGGCACCTACTTCTCATTACATTTCTGGGCACTGAGAGCAAGGATACATTTCTGAGAGCAAGGATAAGGGAAGGGAAGGGTATATAGGGCATGCCAATACAGATATAACTTATTATCTAACTGGCCAATTCCAGAAGGATGATATGGTGCAGACCAGATGGGGGAGTTTGAAAGGTTGAGAAGACAATTTGAATTTTTTTTAAAAGATTTTATTTATTTATTTGATAGACAGTGATCACAGGTAGGCAGAGAGGCAGGCAGAGAGAGAGGAGGAGGAAGCAGGCTCCCTGCTGAGCAGAGAGCCTGACGTGGGGCTTGATCCCAGAACCCTGGGATCATGACCTGAGCTGAAGGCAGAGGCTTTAACCCACTGAGCCACCCAGACAATTTGAATTTTTATGCCTAATGAAAATCAGGCACTTTGAGATATCCCCTGTCTATTGAAGGAGACAGACACCAGGGCCCCAGGTTCTCAGAGAACCTGCCAGGATTCAGAGGCATCAGATAGAGTGAGAAAGTCATCGTTCAAGTGATGGTGAAGATTTGATTTCACACCGTTGTCTCTTCTGTTAGAACCACTGCCTCCTCCTTACATGGTCCTTAACCCTCTGTTAACCTTGACCGTTGGTTCAAGTGGGCTACGCACTATAGCTTTGTGGTCATGGTGCAAGGAGGAATGAGTCGTGTGTGGGTGCTGAGTGAGGGACCAAGGGAGGCGGTCAGGACATAGAGGCCAGCCAGCAGCCAGCATGGCTTATCAGTGATGAAGAGGAAAAGAGGCCATGGGGATGTGGACATCCAGTGCTCTTAACTCAGAATGCCTTGGTGGTATCGGAGAAGACATGATGCCCCACTGAGTGTGTGTCAGGGCAAGCTAAGGATGCAGGCTGAAGGCAGGGCCCAAGGAGACAGAGCAGCCCAACTCCACAAAACGGGCCGACGGGACACTTCATGAATTACATCAGGCCTAGGCCAGCTCAGCAGGGCTTCCGACCCCGCAAAGGACGTGGGGCTGAGTGGTGAGTATGTGATCTCGTACATCCCCAAAGAACCCAGCACCCCCACCCAGACCTCCCCAGCCCCCCCTCCCACCACCACCACGGTCTTCTTCTCTATCATGCTTGGTCTTCTGCTTCAGCTGCCTGACCCTTCCCAGCTGGATTTCTTGTCGCCTCTCAGTCCAGGCAACCAACAGAGCAGCAGAAGAAAACATGCGGATGCCTTCATGTTACTGGTAAATTGGAAGAAATACCCAGAAAGAGGTGCGGATGGTTTCCACGAACTTAGGAAAACAGGCAAACCTAACAAAACCTAAAAAAAACCCTAACAAAATCTAACAAAAGGCTTCACGACTGCGCGATGCCTGCGTTCGTTCATTTGTTCATTCATTCCAGCGCTGGGCCCCCACCCACCCTCTCCGCAGACCTCGGCTACTGTGCATTTCAGTCCCACCTGACATCTCAATGGAGCCGTTTCTCTGGGGCTCTTTCCTCCTTCACCCCAAACCTCCATCTGTCCCTTTCCTCCTCTCTTTTCCTTCCCGATGGCAGTTTTTTATTTCAGAAGAAAACTTATGAAAATTGTTGAAACACGCACTACAAAGCGAAACCTTATTTTTTTTAAACATTCGGCAGAGAGCTCCCCCCACCCCCAAAAAAGGCAGCCATGTCAAAGACACTGCCTCCCCCCTTTGACATTCATGCAGTGCTCAGAGTCAGCTGGGGTCTCGGCTCTGACAAATTTGCATCTCTTTGAATGTGACGCTTGAAAAAAGCCGGAGCCGCTAGATTAAATTTTTTTTTTTTCCGTCCAGAAAATGAGAAAAGCCTCTATCTCTCTGCAGAGTCTACTGGGAAGATCTTTATTCTGATTCTTGTTAGAATTGTTTATCACCCTGACAGGCCAGACTCGGACGAGATAAAGGCTCCGCTCCATCACGGGGCCTGACAGTGGTAGGACATGCAGAAAAATGAAAGGAGCAGGAGAAAATATTATTAATAGATGCTGACTTGCTTTGCCTGCATGGCACGCCAGGGAGGGGAGAGGGGAGCCATAGCTTGATTGCAGGCCTATGAAGTTCTGTCCAAAAAAGAAGCTATTTTTCATTAAGTGATAGAAGGGCCTTTTTCATGTTCTTTCCTGAGGAGCTGATAACTTATGCAGTTTATTCTAACCCTGCTGATTTCTGTCAGGGGAAGAAAACCCCTGAAAGATGGCTCTGACTTGTCCTTTTCAGGAGAGGAGGCTGGTTTGACAGACAAACACAGGCGAAGTCGGGAGGCCTGGCCTGGACGGGCTCACGGCCCCGGCTTCTGGTTGGGAACATGCTGGATGCGATGAGTCTAGGAGGGATGCGGAAGGGGAAGGAAGGACTGAGTTGAGAGCTTCTTTGATCTCAAAGGGGGTTCTGTGCACGGAGATGCAGAATTTCCACCTGGGGGTCAGTGTGGATGACTCCCTAGAAAGCAGTACTCAGTGCTCCCATTCACAGATGCCCTCCCAGCCGCATGGTTGTTCACTATTTTACCAGGCTGCTGTGGACGCTGTAATAAAGTAGCACAGGCTGGGTGGCTTGAGCAACAGATTTGTATTTTCTCTGGAGCTCTGGAGGCTGGGAGTCCAAGATCGAAGTGTTGGCTTGGACTCTCCCTGGACCTCTCTCCTTGGCATGAGGGTTTCTTCTCTGTGTCTGCACGCCTCGGGACCCATTCCTCTTTTTATGAGGACACTGGTGCTTTTAAATAGGGCCCACCCTTATGACCTCATTTTACCTTCATCATCTCCTTAAAGACCCTGTCTCCAAAGACTGTCACATTTTGAGATACTGGGGGTGAGGTCTCGGATGTACAGATCTGAGGGGGATACAATGGAGTCCTTACAACTGAGTCTACACAGTAATTTCTTCCATTTGAGCTTCTTCGGATTCCTGTGGCAGAGGCTGAACCAGACGTGGTGCCCACAGAGTCCTTCTTTTGCTTAGGAAATGTGGGGGTTGTTCCGTTCTCTCTTGTGATCAGGCCCTTGGCACGAAGAAGAAGGCCCTTAAGAGGGTCAGACATGAGGGGGCTGGCTTCTGGCCTCTGACAGCATTTCCTTCCTGATAGAACACCTGTGGGGGAGGGGTAGGAGCCATGAGCAAAGCTTTGTTGTAGTGTGCAGTGTCTGGACTGAGGAACTGAGTGCCCCAGGGCAAGCCCTATAATGCTCTATGCCTCTGTTTTCTCCCTTGTAGAAGTGACGGCATTTTAGTGGCTGTCCAAACTGAATGAGGATCAAATGGGACGGGAGAGAGGGAGCAGCTCCTCACTTACACTGGGGGGTCATCTGGATACTTGGGTCGATCTCTGTTGTAAAGGGGTGGTCTGAGGCAGCATGTTCCAGCCTGCTGGCCATGCTCCCATGGGCATCCTGTGAGTCTGGATGCCTGGCCCTTGTCCAGACATGCAGTAACCCAGAGTCTGAAAAGGGTCTGTCCCCAGTAGTTTATGGGTGAAAATGAATTCCTTTTGTAAGCTGAGCTCTGACCCTGAACTTCTCTCCTCCTCCTGACAGTCAGAAGCCTGGCTGAGTGCTCTCTGAAGACTCCGCTGGACATTCCACCATCAGGAAAATGCTGGAATTTATTCAGTTTCATAGTTTGTTATAGTGGGGGCTGGGGAGACAATCTTGGGTAAACTACAGATACGTGGTATGTTAAGGGAATTTCTACTCTGTGGGTTCTGGAACATTTGAAGACAACGGCCTTGGATTTGACGTAGAATAACACTTGTGCTTTGTCTGTGTCATTTGCTACCCTAGACCATGACTTAACCCTTTGAGGTTCAATGTCCTTGTGTCTTAGTGGAAATGATAATACTGGATAGAGTTGTATTTAATAAAATATCTTCATTGCTTGCATAACCAGTGAAGTACCAGAAGTACTCAGTTTGCAATAGTTATGATGCTGCTTTTGCCGTTGACAGTGACGATGGCGATGATGGAAATGGTTATTTGCTTGAAAAGCAGTAAGCACATGACACTCAACATGTGCCAGGCACTGTCCTTGGTCTTTTCTTGCTTATTTTGACCTAATTCCTACAAAACCCCTAAAGACTATGCATCACTATTATCCCCATTTTAAAAATGAGGACCTTGATGCTGAGGAAAATTCAAAATTCAGTAACTTGTCCCGGGTCACACAACCAGTGAGAGACTGTACACCTGGCTGGGATGACAGGAGTGTTGGTTGAAGAGTTGGGCAGGGTCTTTTACTCTACCACATGAATTATAGAAAAGTAACAGGAGCCTGGGGTGAAGTCCCATCTCTCGTTCACCCCCACCAGCATCCCCACACCAAGTGGCCTGGGGAGGGGGGTAGGATACAAGAAGTCTGTGCTTACTCTAACATCTAGATATGAACTATAACTCAGGTTGGTTGGAACTCTTGACTTACTGGGGACAGACCACAAGCTGAATCATGCAGTCTGATAGAAATCATTTCAGCTCTTGTAGATTGAATAGCTAGTAGATGATCAATACTACCAAAAGAACTGGAGGACCCCATAGGTAAGGACCCAGCAAAGGCATGAATAGACCACACGGTCACTGCAAGGGTTCATCATGTATTTGCTTAACCTTCAAGGAGCAGGTTAAAAGTCATCCCCTCCATAAACCCTCCCTTACTCTCCCAGCCTAGGAGACTGCCTATAATCCACAGAAACTAAGCATTTGCCATGCCTTTGCAGGTGTCACAGCACAATGTGATCATATATTGATTAGTGTGTCTTTTCTTCTTGGCTTTCCCCCTGGACTGATGAGAATCTGCAGCACCTAGGGCTCTTTCTGACACCAAGATGGTGTTCAGTGAATGTCTGTGAATAGAACCATGGAAAATAAATAGTCTATGAATCCAAAATACATTGAATATGAATCTTAAGTCTACAGGGAAAAAAGAACCATGATATTAGAAGGGAGTGGATGTTTAATTCTGAGAAATGAATTTTGGAAATAATGATGATAATAAAATTAATATCTTAGAGTTACATTTCATTTAAGTCAACATATACATAGACTGTGCCAGGCATCAGGCTGGTAGGGGCAGGGGGTAGGATGCAAGGATAGATGGCACAGGAGCTTAGCCTTGAGGAAGCTTCCTTCTCAAGATAAGGTGGCTCTTAGAGATGCTCTGTTGTCTCTGAGTAACCTAAGGGAGAGGATGAGACTTGCAAATAGAAGGATGGGAGACTCAGAACTGAGGCTTTGGGTCACGATAGTAGAACTTTCAGGGGTGGATGGGATTGATCTAGGCCATCAAGGGGACAAGAGCATTCCAAGAAGAAAAAATGTGTGAGTGAAGATGGGCTGAGAGCAGCTATGCTCTCGTGAACAACTATCCTGATGCCAGAGTGAGCTTTGGGCTTGGTGTTAGAAAACATGCATCCTAATCACGGCTCACCCCGTCTTCAGTGTACCTCAGTTGACCTACCCAGGTTCGTATTCTGATCTCTAAAATGAGAATGGCCACGTAGATGAGTGAAGGATTTTTTTTCGGCCAAGTGAGTCGGGTGATCCATGGGTTTCATCTCTTTGACGGATTGAACATGAGGCCCACTCAGAACTGACTAATATCCTTCGGACACTGTGGTGTGGTGAACAAACTTTGGAGCTGGGGTAGGGGCTGTTTTCTAATTTTGACTCCTCTACTTTGGGCCAGTTCTGTTTAGTTCAACCAGCATAACTATGGTGCCCACTAGGAGCCAGCCATTGGGTCACATGGACACATTTGAGTTGAAAGGGGTGCTACTCCCAAGTATTTTAAAATAACAGATTTAACTAAAGGACTGTAGCAGGCGTGCAGGAATGTCGGTTGCCCTAGTTGCATACCCTTAAAAATAAAGCTGAGTAAGCAGATTCCATTTCTTTCTCAAAAAGCCTACAATCTAGTTAGAGGGGCAACCATATTTATTTCTTCTTCTTTTTATTCATTTCTTGCATATGTATTTATCCTCTCAGAGCCTCAATTTCTACATCTCTGAATTGGGACCAGTGCTGGTTTCACCTTCACAGGATTGATCTGGATGCTATTGGATAGTCTTAAGCATAAAGTATATAAAGTTTTTGCACAGAAGCTGGTACCGGATGAGAGTGTGTGGATATATATATAATAGATAGATATCTATCTATCTATTATCTATATATATATATATATCAAGGATTCAGTCCAATAATATGATTGTGAAAGCAGTTTTCAGGGTATAAACTTTGTTTCTCAAAGCCATGATTTTGACAGACACACTGCTGATGACGCCTTTATATAAATAAACTTATAAACATGCAATTACCTGTTATCACGATCCGACTAAAACATGCTAGTTGTCAATTTAGTAGATTCGATTGACAGAACTGGAAACTCAGGGGTGGGCCTTCAACTCGCTCTTGGAGGAGCACGAACTCCCCTTATGTGCGCCCACCCTGAGCTCATGGTCCATCCATCGGGCCAGGGCCGCCACCATGGGCACAGCCTACTGCTTGGACAGTTTTTATTTGTACTCTCATTGTCCCCGTTGTCGCTGGCTATGTATGTATACATGTAAGTTTTGAAAATTTGCCCTGCTCAGCAGTAAGATGGCAGTGCCATTGAGAGTCACCATGGATTCCGTGTCTCCAACAGGACAGTGGGGTGGGAGCCCCCATCTCTCGTTCACCCCCCAGGAGCATCAAGTGAACAGTGGCAGGTGGGTGATAACAACTTGGCGGCAGCTCCGGGAACCAGTCAAGTGTAGGCACCCGCGAGGGATTGTGGAGTTGAGAACAGACCACACCCTAAAAGGCAGGATGTTTTGTGACCTCTTTGCTTGTAGCCCCGCCACCTCCCCCTGTGGCGTGGTATCCTCGGGGAGATGCTGTGGGATCCTGGTTCCTCGTGTAGCACAGAGGAAAGGAGGGAAAGTGGGCTGGGCTGCCTGCCTGGTTTCTGTGTTTTTTGACTTGGAGCTGATGAGGGAATGGCGGCATGGTGTGGGTCTCAGGCCAGAAGCCACTGAAGGCAGTGGCGGCAACACAGTCTGTGAAAGACTTGCAGAGGCCTGGGGGTGAGAGGTGACAGGCCGAGGAATGCAACAGAACACACAGGGCTCTGAGAAGAAGCAGGGGAGAGACCCTTGGGCCAAGTTAAGACACTTAAAAGTGATCATGTTGGCAGGGGAATGGGGGAAAAAGCAGATGTTTGGGGCTGGGGGGGCAGGGGGAGTAGACACATGCCCAGAAAAGACCTGAGAAGACCTTCAGCCTTCTGGGATCATTAGGACAGGTCTTCCCGCGCACAGTCAGAAAATAAGGACTGGGACAGGTGAATGTTTTTCCAAATGTTCCATTTTAACAAAAGATTACAGGCATACAAGGAAACGGGGAAACATGGCCCTTTCAAATGAATAGAATGTATCACCTGAACTGACAAGGAAACATATGATTCAAATTTGCTTATATATTATATATTTATATATTACATAATATATAAATATATAATATATAAGCAAATTATTACATAATATATAAATATATAAAAATATGAATATATTATATATAATGTATATTTATATATAATACATATAAAAATGTATATTATATATATTTGAATATATATGAATATATATCAATTCTTTGCCCAGATCAGTTTTTGGTATGAGGAAGATGAAAAATAAATAATTATTCAGTGAATAATTAACAAATAAAGAAAGGTTTATGGCTGTTATTGTAATAACTGCTACTGTGGGCCAAGCTCTCAAGCACTGTCCTGGGTCTTGAGGCAAACTTTACGTTGTGGTTTAGTAAGTATTATGATACAGATAAGCACAAGATACGCTATGGACTAGAAGAACACCTAAAGTTGCCTAAAAGGGAAGTCCAAGAATGCTTTCTGAAGAAGGAATGCCTGAGTTTGGGATTACAAATTAATAGCAAGAGCCAAGAGATTGGAATGGGAAGACTGAGAGGGAGGCTAGTGTGTTTCAGGCAGAGGGACCAACATGGATAAAGGTGGTGTGACACAATAGAACATACAAACTAAATGCCACCAGGTTTTAAATGCGGGAATGCAGGAAGCAGCTGCACATGTCACTGGAGAGGGTATTGGACACCACTGGCTGTAGGCCGTGTTAAGACTTGTCCTAACTCTGAACAGATGCAGAACTGAGGTAGGTTCTGAGAAGAACAACATGTCTAGGCTTACATCTTAGATCACCACGGATGGTTCCTTGTGCCTTTGGTTTCTTCTATTCACACCCTTGTTCGCGTGTGCATACAATATCATTCCTCTGTTAGACTGAGGTTGGTGGGTACATGATTAATCATTCCTGAACCTCCCATAACAAAGATGTGGACTGTAGTTGGAGCTACACCAGTCAGCCATGGGGTTCATGGATTTTGCATCAGAAGTGAAGTAATACCATCAAGAATAAAGTAGCTGGTGTGGGTCCATCTTGGTGGAGGAACTTGGATGATCTATCAGTTTCTACTGCCCAGATCCAGAATAGGGCCCATAAATTCCTCCTGTAGCTATAGCCTTTTGAGAACTTACAGTCTCACTGAGGATGTGGGTGAAATCTGCTGTCACCCTCAGGCTCCCACCAGCCTTTTAGTCTTATGCAAATCTCTCCCACTGGTGGAACATAGCTGGAGCTGGGTGATCAGAGAGACTGGGGAATGGAGTTGCCAGTTTCCAGCCCCTGCAATCGAGAATACGGAGGAGCAAGGTTGTGGCTGAAATTACACAGATGCATAAGATATGGTCTTCTCCACCAAAGCATTGAGGTGTTAATTGCAAACAGTCAGGCTGAAAGCCACTGAGGTGCAGAACCAGGTGATCAAAACTGGTCAGGCAGTTACACTGGCATGTTGAGTCTCCTAGCATAAACTTTCCCATCTTACTCATCCTTCTAACCTGACCCCAGGTTCCCAAAATAAGTACTCTACAAATATTTGTTGACTACCTGATGGGTCCCATTTGTTCCAATGATGGTTAAAACTGGAAGTGAAAACCGTTTACATTGTTAATTCCCATATGTGGTCCAAAGACCTTCCTAATGTACAAATATCTTTCAGGGGGTGGCTACAATGTTTTCTAGGAAACTTCAACCTCGTAGGCATGTGCCCATGTGAACTGTGTGAACTTTATTTAGGACAGGTAAACCACAGAAACAAATTGACCCCAAACTATAATGGCTCAAATATAATAACCTCAAAGGTAGGTACATTTGGTTAGCAGGCCGTTTTCCTCCATGTTGTGGCTCAGGAGCCCAAGCTCTTTCAATCTGTGGCGTTGCCAGTATCAGTGTCTTGCTGGCATCTGCCAGGAGGGGATGAGAGTGTTAGGCAGACTCATTGCTTCTTAGAAAACTCTGCAGAAGTAAGTGACACCCACCACTTTGGCTTAGTCCACTGGCAAGAACTAGTGTCATGGTTACACCTCCCTGCAAAGAGACTTGGAAACTTGAAAGAGCTACACGTGCAGAGGAAGAAAAGGAAACTGACTTTCAGTGACCAGCTGTCTTTCCCACAGTGTGTGTGTGTGCATGCATGTGTGTGTGTGTGTGTGTGTGTGTGTGTGTGCACGCACATTGACTTGAAAATGGCAGAAATGACAAACAGTAAAAAAAAAATCACCTTAATAATAGTTATTTAATTTGCTGGAGTTTTACAAGATTTTCTTTTTGCTGTTGTTTGGGTTTTTTTTTTTCCTAGTAAGGGAAAGAAAATGATATTTTTGAGAACTTATGTGAATTTTGCTTGGTAATTCATATACAATCATTTCATGGCTCCTTGCACTAACTGTGAGCTAGGTTCTATCCTTTGTCCTTTGCAGATAAAAGCATTGAGAGACACTGAAGTTCTTTAACATTTCCAAGGTCTCAGAGCTGTGGAATTGCAAAGGAGATTTGAAACTGAGTTTGCCTGATGCCCAAGTTTAGCCGTGTTCATTGAGACCCTCTCTCCCAATGGGAACTGGGAGGGTCTTCTCCCTCAGGAGATCATGAAATGCCCTGAGGAACAAGGTCACTGGGGGACATGGCCATTAATGGATCACATGGGAGGTTTATATAGTCATAATACAGGAACGTCTTCATTTTCACAATGAAATGTGCTCATTTCCACTTTCCTAAAAAAAAAAAATGTGGCTTTTCTAGATTATTTTAAAAATTATACTTTTGATAAGAATATGAAGAGAAGCATTTATCTACCACTTAGGAAAATAATCACCTGGGGTCTTCAGTGACAGTCAGAGCCCATGCTGAAATTCACTGAGCGGGAGACGGCAAGGCAGTCGGACTGTACCGAGCAGGGGAGCGAGGGTCCTGCAAAGGACTCAGCCCTCCTCACCTCCAGCCGCTGTGGGCGTGAGTGGGAATGAGACCCATTGTTGTCATAGCTTTCAGCTTTTCAAGAGATTCTTCCAATCTAAACATAAAATTCCAACTTTAAATATTGGATCACACGGAAAAGAAAAAAATAAGACGCCACAAGTCACAACTGCGGGATGAATTCAGCACCTGGGACAGCGGCACCATGACCTCTGCTTTTGGGAACATCCTTGGCCATAGGTCCACACTGCAGGATTGCATTCAGCACCGCAGCCTCTGCTCTTTGTGCTACAGACAAAGCCACTGCAATGCCAAGGACGCGGATTTCTCCACGCCTGTTTGGCACATAACAGGCAAGTAAGGGGCATGTCTAACTGCCCATACTCAGCCAAACCAAAGGACAAAGGCAGTGAGGCTCTCTCTGGACCTTAGGGGGAAAACACAGCTCTCTCAGGCAGAAGACTCAAATGTTCTCATCTCAGTGTAATTAGGAGCAGCAAAGAAACTCAGACATGTGCCCCTTCTGTGTTGGCAATGGATATGACAGAACTACATGAGGCGCAAAATACGGACTCTGTGTGTGTGTGCGTGCGTGTGCCCGCGTGTGTGCACACTGTGCTGTATGCTGCTTGCTGCCCAAGTTTCAGAGTGATTTTTAACTTGAAGCTGAGGAGATGGGATATTATGTCTTTTTAAAAAATGTAACCAACCACAAACTTTGCTTGGTGTAATTTTAGCAGGGATATGAGTTTGCCAAGGTGCAGTATGTCATTGTAGAGCTACTGTTTTGACAAAATAGTATATATGTGTGGTTGCGTCTGTGAGTATGAAGAAGACAAGCAAAAAAATTGGTATATATATATTTTAAGGATGCAATAAATGAGGGACAATAAATGTAAATCAGAAAGAAGTTGGTGAGGTTCACTGTTGTTACAGGTCTTCATGGGAGCTGTTTGCAGACACACCTAAATTTTTAGCTGGTGATTGAAACACTCTTCAAATATTTCTGGAGTCTGCTCTGTGAGAGGCATTGTGGGAGTCCTGATGATGCCAATGCATAGGGCATGTCCCTGTAGTCCAGGACCCACTGTCCACTGGACACAGCCATGCAGATCTATAGGAATTGCCCTACAAGTCCATAAGCAACCAGAGTGGCCGGCATTGTTATTATTCTAATGCATGCAAAGCTCTTGGAGCAGGGCCTGGCATGTAACAGCACGCTCAATAAATTAATAGGCATGGGGCAAGGTGTTTTGCACGAGCATTTCTTATTCTTTTATCAATCTCAGATTGTATCATATTAAAAAGGAGGCCAAGCTTAGCAAGAGGCAATACTGCAGAGTGATTAAAAGATGAAGGCGAGGCTCAGCCACTTACTACCCTGGTCACTTTACTTAATCGTATTGTTCTTCGGGGTGCTTGTCTGTGATTTAGAGATTATAATAATGCTATTGTATTAATTGCTGTGCAAAGCCAACCGTCACAGACTTCAGTAGCTAAACCAGAATCATTTATTATTGCTTATACATCTGTGGTTCAGCTGAGGTATGGCTGGTCTAGGCTGGGCTCAGCTAAGTGGTTCCAGTTTCAACTGTAGAAGATCCGTCTTCTCACTGAAGCTCTGTGGCTGCGTGGGGGGGCTCTGCTCTGCATGTCTTTCATCTTGCTTGGCAAGTGGGCTTGGAAAGGCAAGTGGTTCTTTTTGTGGCAAAGGCAGGGATACAAAAGAGCAAGCTTCATCTTACAAGTATTTTTATTGAAGCCATTGGTCATATCACAATGGTTGATGAAACATTGGTCAACCTTTGTCACATACCCAAGCAGGGTCAGTCAGTGGAGAAGCGAACTCTGGCCCTTGGACATGGAGCAGGAAAAAATAATACATATTTCTGAGCAATTGACCAAGCTACTTACCTCACAGACTTGTTTTGAGAATTATGTGTAAAAAGCTGCATAACACAGTGAAAAGTTTAGTACATAATGAAGGATCAATGAAACTAGATAATTTATCATCAATACCATTCTTTATTTTACAGATGACCCAGCTGAGATTCAGAGAGTTCAGGGAACTCATCTGGGACCATACAGTAATAAGTGAAGAACCGTAATTCAAACCCTATTTTCCAAGTTCCTTTCTTTTTGATGGAAATCCATGAACCTGTCTGTCACTACAAAATAGACTTTAAAGCCCCCATCAAGGCAGTTTATTCATGAATATTTGAGTTAACCCTATTTAGGAAAGAAGTTCTGAGACTTTGAGAGTTGAGAGACCAACATGAGATGAGCAAACATCAACTCCCAGGGGCAAGAACACGATGATAAATCATAGCTACTACTACTGTGCATTGAGGACCCTGTGTTCCAGGTCACAGATCAGGAGACCATGGGCCTGGGCTTTTGGGTTGAAGCAAATCTTCCCTTTGCTCTGCCTGCTCAGACTCAGCTGCTTGACCCTTTGGGTGGGAGCTGGGAAGTATGAGCTGGACTAGCTCCTCTCTTCTAAATTCAGTCAGACAGCAGGAAGGAAGAGATTTCCTCTAGATTCCTTCATTTGCTAAGATTTATTTCCCCCCTATGATCTCTCTTTTTCTCCCCTGGGGATCTTGAATTTATAAGTATTGAATTTTTTAGAACTCTCTGAAAGTACTACATTAAATGCAGAAAAGGGTGATGGGCTCCCCAGGCACTTTGTAGTACTCTCTATCATGGCTTTTATATATTGACTTAAAGGATTTGTTTGTTGCCTCATGGAGTCTACCTCCTGCCCTCTCCTCACTCGGCCCCCTCAGTCCTTACATGAAGAGCTCAATGTATCATTGGATACAACACAACACCCCAACCAGGCCAGATATTCAGAAAATATGGTTGAATGAGTGAGTGAGTATTAGGTGAATAAAAACATGATGAATGAGTGAATGAAACAATCAAATTATACATCAGTGGATAGATAAGTGAATGAAGGAATGAGTGGGTGAGTGAGTTACATGCGTGTGTGGTTGGGGGGGGCATGAAAAAGTGATTGATGAAGTGACATGTTAAATTCTTTATTCTCTCCTAACCCTCCCTTAAAATTGGTCTTTGTCAACCACCACATCTTGGTCAAACAGATCTGGTTAATTACAATCATTCCAACAACTTCAGCCTGTAAGAAGGAGAGATATGGCATGTGTAGTAGTAAGGAGAGCCAGTACAACAGCACTGAGGAAAAGCATGAAATTTGAGACAATGTACTCTTGGGCTTTGACTAACTATTCATTATGTTGCTACTGTAGCAAGGCAGAAGATTTAGTATGATCTCTGACTTCATCCAACTATGATCTTTTGCTTACTGTCAGGACTGTATTTTTAGGGGGATTCTTGAGGCAAATGTTACTGAGGGAGCATACATAATTCTAATAATTATGTATAATATTTAATAATTATTAATTATTAATTATAATGATTGCCACATAATTCTAATAAGACATTTCAGACCACTCTTTATCTCTGTGTCAATGCTGCCATCTAAGCAAGACAGGATGTGGTACCACTGTATGCTGACCCCAGGAAGATATACCCCAGAGGGGTGCTCAACTTGGCTTTGCCCATTCTCTGGGAGTTGGCACCACGTAAACAATCTCTCTCCCCTTCAACTTCTGGTGGAACTCTTGCTTGTCACCCTCTCTCTTCTACACACAGGCTTCCTTGGACTCTCACTGACAATTGTGTGGGCTACACCCAGCTGGAGAATGAACTCCACTTCAACTCAAGTCTAGTTGACCAAAAGGCAAAACTTTGGCTGATGTGAGGGTAATGGTGACAATAAGACCTTTCCAAACACATTGGCTTTGTCCAGGGGTCCAGGAACACCTTCATAGATAAAGTGATGGGAGATCATAGAAAAGAGAAACCACCCAAGTAGACTCTAGGGTGACCAGGAGACATATCTTGGAAAGGGTGGCACCAGAAGTGGGCCATGATGAGTGAGAAGAACGAGTCTGGGAGAGAGGGATTCATTTTAGAAGGCAGGAATCCCTGAGCAAAGTGTGCAACCAGAGAAGATGGTTTGAAATGCAAGATTTTGAGGAATCTGCCATGATTACAGCAGTTCACTCCCTAGACATGAAGGAACACTCCAGAAACCATATAGAAAAGCATCAACTTACACTTTGATCCTGTGTGACCTCTGGAGTATGCAGGGGGACTTGGTAGCTTTGGTGAACCCAACTGAGCCCCATCTAACAGGAAAGGATGTAAGTTACATACATTATACACTGTCAGAATCTCTTTTGCAATCCTTCTCATGGTCACTGGCATCCCCTCACCCCACAACATCCCTGTGATCTTCCTGTCCCTGGGTATTATATCCTGATATAAGAATATCTTATTCATACTTTGGCTTTTCCATCTATTTCTATGGATTGATGGGGTCTTCTCTTCCTAGGGATGAAGAACTAACTTCATATGTCTGCTTTCTCTAGGACTTTTCAGCTTGTCAACCAGCTAAATGTACCTTTTTAATGTCTCTGATGGCCAGGACAAGGAAATGCTAGGGACACAGTGACATATGCATAAAGTTTATCTAATATGCAGAGGTTAAAGAAATTTTCTCCTTCTAAGTCCCCAACCCCCTCTATGTACACTGAGTGTTGACAGAGGAAAGCCATAGGAGATATGACTAGAAAGTTAAGTAAGGAACAGATTGCTGATTATTGAAACATAAATATGGCTAAGATCTGGACCCAGTAAATCACATATAAAGATGACATTCTGGAACATGTTTTAAAATGATAGACTCCAAGCATTTCTACATGGCTTCATGGGAATTCTGATCCAGTGCTGACTTTGAACTTCATGCCTCATCTCTTCCTTCTATTTTGTTCTCACTTGAGCCACATAGAGATAGCTGTTGTTCTTTGAACACACTGAGTGAAAGTCTCCATGACTCTGAGCTTTTGTGATGTTTTTTCCCCATTTCCTGGATGGTGCCCTTTCCCACCATTCCCATCTGGTGAATCCATTAGACCAAACTTGAAACAATCATCCTAATAACACACTGGCCACCATTAAAAGCTCACTCTCTACCTGGCATACTCTTTTTATACTTTGGTCACAGCAATGATCCCAGAATGCTTTAATTTGTGTAATACATCCCTCCTTTACCTATCCGTTCATGAGCAACTTGTGAGCCTGAATCTATTGCCATGTTTGCAACATTGCCAGCCCTCAGTAATGCTTACAGGTGGAACAGAAGAATGAGCTCATGTACCAACGAATATATAAGGGATACAGTCAACTGATGAATGGAATGAGCCAGCGGAGGAGTAAATAAATAGTGAACAAATGAGTGGGTCAACATGTGAGAAGATGAGTATGGCAATTGAATGAACAAATGAATGAATGAATCAGTTTGTTGAGAGAGGACAAATATATCTGGGAGAGATCAAGGAGACTCCTGGTTACTGACAGGTGTTGAGACAGTCCCTCTACACTGAATGAAGTATGGAATGGAATCAGATTATCCTGACTTGTTGCTTCCTCCTACATTGGATGACTGAGCCAAATAGAAAAAGCAGAATGCTTTGGCGATCAGGTGACTGACCTGGAATAACAGTTATCAGTCACGATTAAAGTGTGTTTCATTGTCATTAATTTATATTTAAATAAGCAGCAAAATTTGTTTCTATTGGCTATGGATTAGAGATATGGAGTATATTTATTTTTCATTTCCTTTTTTGTCTCCTTACAAGAACTCACCAAAAGCAGCCATCCCAGAATAAATAATTTTCTCTTAAGACACAGAAAGATCTGGAAAATGGCTCCCAGCTTGGGAACTGAAAAATCTAAAAAGTACCTTACAAACTTTTGTGATGGTGTACCAAAATGTGTACTCTTGGTTTTGTGAAAGGCTTTAGACAGTGTCTTCAAAAGGGAGAAATTCTAACTAGTTTGAATTATCCTCACCCTTGTCCAAAGAAGTCAACACTAATTTGAAGTACACAAGATTCTTACTGGATGCTTAGGTTTTGGGAAATTAGCATATGAAGAGGTATTAAGAATTATCGGAAATATAAAGACATAACCCTGTAGATTTCAGAAATTATTTAGAAAAATACCCCTACATATATGCATATTTAACACAGAGAACTAATTAAAAAAACAACTTAAGAAAAAAGCAATTTTGTTGGAGGGTTGGATTTGCTGTCTCCCACTTTCTTCACACTGCAATGTGCAATGTAGACTCAGAATCAAAATAAAGAAAATACCTGAAGCCCTAGAGAAGCCTTTTTATTTTTCTTTTTCCCTTCAATCTAGGGAACATATCTAGGTTTTTCTCATTCAGATGTCTCTCAGACCAATAAAGCTGCAGTGGTATATGATGGAATGATTATAAAGTATTTTCTCAAACTGTAAAATGAATTCTGAATGTGGAGAAGACCCCCTCACACCACTACCACACATACACAAGGCAACTTGATCTGCCACAGGTTTTAGTGCATTCTGGAGAGGCTAGTGTTGGCATTCACCGTGTCTTATCCCAACTAGAGAGGTTAAGAAAGACCAGAGGTGAAGCTCACCATCTCATACCAGATGGTACCCACAGACAGCCAGTGGTCTGGGGCTTGCATCCATCCCTTGGATGCCCACATGCTTTCCGATATTAGCAGGATGGGATTACAGAGCATATGCTTTTTGGTACGGTCTTCTCATTCTATTAATTCTCTCAGTTTTATTAATTACTTAATTTAGACCCAGAGATACAGAATAATAAACCCCAGGGCACATAGCTTGTTCAATAAATGGTACAATTATTATTTGTTAAGATCATGTTGGTGTAACATCCACATGGCTAAACTAAGAAAGCAGGGTTTAAAAGGTTTGCCATCAGCCTGTGTGTATTTTTAAGAATTATACAATAAAAACTAAAATACACGTAAAGGTCACTTGGAATCTTTCATGCATTGATCTATCCATTCATTTGAGTATTTAATAAGTGCCTCTTGTATGCTGGAGGGGCTGAGGACCTAAACAACAGAGAGGAAGATGGACATAGTCTCTGCTCTCAAGGAGTTTACTCTTCTGCCAGTGACTTCCATTAGGATGTTGCCAGAAAGTTGAATTCAGTTGCCAAAGATTGTGTCCCTACTCTAAACGTCAAGAGGGAAAGTCTAGATCATTGGATGCTAAGGAGAGTGGAGGGACCTTTCTTGACACCAAGGCATTGGTGTTTCATTTTGTTTCCTTTTGCTTGGAGATGGAATTGGGAAGCCTCTGGAGTGGTCTGTGCCAGTACAAGATGGTGCTATGTTGCTTTATAATCTCCATAGGCATAAAAGGATAATGAATTGTTTAGTATCTGGAATTTTCTCTGTAGCCACCCTTTCCCTTAAGGTCACCTATGCTCATGCTTTGTATGTTCTCAACAGACTGAAGTGATGATCTATATTGCTTTGAGTTATTAGGGATTGCTAAGGGTTAATGACTTTACTTTCCATACTGTGCTGGGAAGTGGACTTGAAGTGAGACTGACTTTGTAGATGACCAGAAAGATGGCTCTGACAACAGAATGGGAGGATGGGAGGCCAGATAGGAAGATAAGGAAAGATCGCCGCAGATGAGGAGGGTCTGGGTGGGGCGTTGTAAGTGGATGCGTGGTGCTTACTTGGGGGGTGGTGGTGATTTCACAGGACTGCTTTATAATCTCTGGGAAGTGGGGAAAGGGAAGGAAGAGGCTCACAGATGATACTGTCACCATTAACCAATCTTTCCTAGGCTTGTACAGGAAGAAGAGTAACACCAGCATAGATAAAACAGGTGAGCTCTCCTTCCAATGTCACTAATTAAACTTATAAGTGTCTTATGGTTGGACTGTCCCAAGTAAACCTGTGCTTTTCTTAGGCTCCTTGGGTATTTCCTAATCTAGGTATCTCTAATTATCCCAAGTTCACTTAGAAACGCTTTATCTGAAATGGAGTATAAAATAGAAACACATGAAATGATTGCTGAAAGTGGAGAACTCTTGGAAGAATTGTTTGTGAAAAATGCAGACTATATTTCAACCTTAGTGTACATAAGCGGTGGAGAGATGCCCTAAACTAATGTCACCAAACATTTTGAGGGGTGTCATCTCGTACAACATAAAATAAGGTTACGAATCCCCACATAGTAGTACTTAGACTTTTAAGTAGTACTTCTCAAACAATGTAATTAAGTTGGTCTAAAGTTGCTGGAAATCCAAAGTGTTTTAGGATTGGAGAGAGCCTTTAGGATTCAGATTTTCCTCTTTATAAGAGCATCACACCAAACCAGGCTCTTCAGCTCCCAGAAGTTTACTTTCCTCACCTATAACATAGTGATAATGAGGACAACTTCCTCCCTGGCCTGTAGTGCACATCGAATGAGGCAACAAATTCAGATACTTAGCCCAGGACCTAAGCCATGGGGATGGGGAGTCAATGCTTAGTTCTAGAAGTGACAAGAAAGTATTTTCCATGCACAATTTTGCTGGAACTAAATAAAAATAAGAACAATAATGTTTTTTGTGCATATGGATTTGAGGACCACTTATAAAAATTTTTCTTTCCTCCTCTTTACGCGTTTGACAAGCCACCCAGCGAGAATTCTGACCTTAATACATCTTGCTAACATTAACTATAAGCTATCAATTAAAAAAAAAAATCCAGACATTTCTACCTACACTTGGAAGATGATAAGTACTTGAAGACTGAGTTGCCAAACCACCTCTAGGGTCCACCTGGTCTCTAATGTAAAACTCAATTTTTATTTGGATTTTAAAATGTCTCCAATTATCCAGTCAATATTACGTGCATATTCAAAGATTGGTTTTCATCTCACCTGGAGGTACACCTTCCAGGCCCACTCTTTATCTATGTATTTATACAAATATAAATGAAATTGGGCCCATAAATTCCCCATATCAGAATGAAATCATACTCCTGTGTGTTTCTATCAACCGGACAGCTCTGTTTGGGCGTCAGAGATAGGAACGACACTGGGTACTCCATTCTTCAGCATTTCCACCTTGAACTTTGTCAGGAAAAACAGAGTGTTCATTTAGAAAGAGCCCAAACTTCCCACTTGTATGTCAGCCTAGGGGAACTCAACTTAAAAAGAGTATTTAATAATGCACAGAGTTGAAGAGGAGAATCCAGTTGAAGGACTTGATGCTGAAGCCGGCAGCATTTCTTAACATTTAAATTCTCAGATCACTCTGCACTCTTCTCCCCAAGTCACACGGCTGTGGGTAATCACCATTAATCTTCCACGCCCATAGCTTCTCTCCTTCTCTGAAATAGTACTTCACAGGGATCAACATGACACCCATTTTGCCTTCCATTCATTTTTATTCGCTTATTAACAAAAAAGAAAATGGCTACTGGGGAGCAAGGTCTATGGGCAGGGCACAGTGCTAAGCCTTTTACACGAGTCACTGTGATTAATTCTGTAATCTGACAATTATCTCTGGGTTGTGAGGACTGTTATTCCTTATTTGAGGTGAGGAAACAGAAGTTTGGAAAAGTAAAGACGTGTCTCTAGAGACCCCCAGGTTAGAAGCCCAAAGGTGTATCTCCAGGTGGCCATGTGTGGATCATTGGAGCCATTTTAAAAACCAGGAAAAAAATGAGTTTTGAATTAGAGGCAAGGTTGGCCCGCGATGCAATCCTTATGGGTACAAACTAACTATAATACAGCAAATGGCCTCAAAAGACCAACAGCTGACAAAGGGATATGTAAAAGGATGGGGTATCATGACAGGATCTGTGGCAAAGAGGCTAAGTTAACCCTCTCGAATACCACCTTCTGAGTGTGAGAGGACCTATGATTCACTTCTGGTCCAAAGAAAACAACAGAAGTTATGGGGAGCATGTTTCTGTGATTACATTTTAAGGCTATATATCTGTTTTGCTGAGAGACGTACCCTCCCTTGCTGGCTTTGAAGAAGCAAGCCGCAGTGCTATAAGCAAATCTTCAGAGGAGGCTGATGGTCAGGGATGGAGGGTGGCTTCAAGCAGACATTTAGGGAGAAAGTGAGGGCTACAGTCCAACAAATGGCAACGAGCTGAATGTTGCCAAAAATCACATAAAGCTTGGAGGCAAACCACCAGTCCAGCCTCGATGAGGCCACAGCCCCAAATGACAGCTCAATAGGGTCTAGTAAGACTCTAAAGCAGAAGACCCAGGCAAGCTGTGCCTAGAATTCTGACCCACAGAAATTGTGGGGTAATAGACGTCTGTTATTTTAGTACTAAATTTGATGTAATTTCTTACGCAGCAGTAGATAACTTAACACAAGGTTTCTTCGAACCATGTCATTGAATGTGTAACTGCTTGGAATTCATTATGGTCTTTTGCAGAAAGCAGAAGACTCAGGGTGAAATTGTTTTCATGGAAGTCACAAAAACTCAGTGGTCACATTCCAGTATCCAACTTAGATGGCTGCTATAGGGTATTTGATATTGTTGATCACTCCCTGTTGAAATATCTACTCCCCTCTCTTCTGTAACAGTCCTCACCAGTTTACTTTCTACTTCTCAGCCTTGTCTGTGATTCAGTTCCCTTGCCCACTGCTCACCCGTGCATAGCCCTCGTAGCCCGATTCTCTTCCCACAGTGTGTGCTCATGACACTCAGAATCACTTATGTGCTGATCCATCCCAGGTCCCACAACCCCTGCCCTGAGCAATTTCCAGAGGTCCTGACTCAAACACCTATTGGTTTTCTCAGTTTGGATGCTTTGTGGGCACCTCAAACTCAACTTCTCAATTACTTATTTCAGTAAGTGATGCCCACCAGCCACCACTCACTACCTATCTAACTGGCCACTCAAGACAGAATATAGTAGTTGCTATCAACTTTGTTTCTTGAAGCAACCACCCACTAAATGGTGTTAATTTCATCTGTGAAATCATTCTCAACCCATTCTGGTACATGATGAGTAGTGAAATGCTACATCAATTCAGAGGGACTACTGAAACATTTTTCTACACAATCTCATGGTCTTATCTCCCTTAAGTCACATGGCACATTGCTGCCAATAATGACAAGAAACAGGAAGATAGAAACACTTACCAGGACAGAGCCCTTTGCCTCTGCCTCTCTCATATTGTGTGAAGATGATGAAGCATAAGTTTACAGCTTCTTCCAACATCTTTTTTTAAATTTTTTCCAAGTAAATACTTATGTGTCTAATTGCACATTCATGAGCACACATCTATTTTTCTTAAAAAATCCCACGGCTTACAATCTTTCTTTAGTTCTGGAACACTCTGAGATAAAGATCCAGCTCCTTAATGTGACCTGGTTAATCAATTTCATCTGGTGCTCCCTGTTTCATGTTTTAGCTTCAGTAAAATGCAACAAAATTCACTTTTCACTAAACATCATGCTATTTCATGCCTCTGTGCCTTTGCTTATGCTGTTCCTTTGGTCTACAACTCCTTTCTATCTCTCACTGACTTCTGCCAACACATATCCAAGAAGAACTTCTATTGGACGGTTTCTCTTCCTCCTACGAGACTCAACTCAGGTGTTAACTGCCCAAGGAGACTTCTTGGGCCTCCTTCACTATCCCAGTGGATCTCTGTGTCTTTCCCTTACCACATGCTGACTGAGTCTCTCGTATCTGACATAGATGTGCAACAGAAGTTTGTTGAGCTGTTGCTAAATTACCATTTTGTAACTTGGACAAGTTACATGATGACCACAAATCTCAGTCTCTACACTTGTAAACAGGGTTGTTAAACTACTTTAAAGATTGTGGCAAGGTTTCAGTTAGATTATGTAAACTAAAAATGCTCGTTAAACAACAGGAATCATAGTTGACATAAACAGAACTGCCTGGTATTAAGATATTCTTTGCACCACAGAAGTGGTCAACATAAAGAAGACTATGCATTTAAATGAAAATCAGGGTCTAGAAGTCACATTAGGGAATACCATAAACATTTTACAGTGGTTAACAGCATGAGCTTTGGGCCTAGTTTCCCTGAGTATGAATCCTGGATCTGCCATGCACTGAATTTTATGACTTTAACTAAAGAACTATCCTCTCTGTGCCTCAGTTTCTTTAACTGACAATGGAGACAACAATAGGGTTGCTGTAGTAATTAAATCTGTTAGCTCACTTTTAACTCTTAGCATAGTACCTAGGCCTTGAGTAATCCTCAATAAATATGAATTATCATTACTGTTAATTATGATTAATAAAATTTTAAGAAAGGCTCTTTTGATGTCACAGTGAAATTAAGCCTGCCTGATGGCTAGTTCAATACAGATATTCAAGCTGCACAATCCCATTACTCACAGAAATTATGACCATGTTTGTACTTTTGGAGAATAATGATAGAGCATAATGGTAGAGCATAGAAGGCACTGGGACATCACTAGCAGATTTGATCCAAGGGATGGAGAGGTATGGCTCTAGGTAGAATATTGATGTCCTTCTTTTTAACCATCAGAACACTTCATACATATAAATCTGGTAGCAATATTAAGAAGCAAAGCAAATAAACACCAGAATGAAATTGTAGCACTTGGATTAGTAAACAGAAAATAAAAGATGAAATTATGAAGCAGAGATTTTTTTTTTAAAACACTTAGGAAATTTCTCCTCATGGCGAAGCTCTCTGGGTTATAAAACTTCAGAAAATTTATTTCTAGAAAAATAGTATTTTTTCTATTTGATTTTGATATTTTATTGATTATTGACTATTGATATTTGATATTTTAATAGTTGAGAAGCATATGTAATTGGTACCCTGTAATCTGCTTTAAGAGTTGAGGGAAGGTGGATGGAGAAAAAAACAACAAATAGAGATGAAGCAGAAAGTGACAAGTTTCTTTTCCAGCTGCATGGAGAGTTAGGTGCCCTGATGTCAGCAAAAGATGCTGATGTATCAACAAATTGAACACTTAAAGAATGTGTTTATATATAATAATATATAATACATATTCTACAATATAATTATATATGAAATTGTACACTTCTAATATATACTGTTTATTGTATAGAATTTATATCTCCAAAAGATGTTAAAATACATATTTTCAATATGTTGCAAAGTAAAAGAAGACATTGAAAAGTATAAGATCAAGAAATGAAAAAAAATTTGTCAGAAAAAGAATCAAATAAAAAGAACTATCAGAGAAAAAAAGAACTATCAAAGAAAAACAAGAAATTAAAAAAAATAACAATCAGAAAGAAAAACTCAACAGCCGTGTTTAATAGCAGATGAGATGTAGCTAATTGAAAGATTAATGAACTGGAAAATAGGTCTGAAGAAATAGCCTAGAATGCAGCTTAGCAAGACAAATAGAATGAAAGGGAGGTTAAGAAATATGGAAGGAAGATCTAACATATATTTCCTCAGAGTTTCAAAAGGAAAGTGTGAGAGAACATGGCAGATATTTAAGAGCTAATATCTGAAAATTTTCCATAACTGACAAAGTTTACCAACCTGCAAATTCAGTAAGCCCAACAAGTCCCCAAACAGCTTAAATAAAATAGATCTGTATAAACTTAGACACATTATAATCAAAGACAGAAAACCGAAGAGAAAAAAGAAATCTTAAAAACAACTGAAAGGGAAAAAAGTTATCCTTTGAAATGTAAAGGCAAGTTGTCTTATTTAAGAGCAATAATGGAAGCCAGAAGACAACAGTAATAGTTTCCATGTACTGAAAGAAGATAACTGTCAACTGAGAATTATGTATTTCAGAGAGAACATATTTCAAGGAGGGCAAAATGAAGACATTTTTGAAAACAGAAATGGAGAAAGTTTAACTTCAGACTCTCTCTAAAGAAAATTCTAAAGGTTGTTCTTCCAACAGAAGTCAAGTAAATCCAGATGGGTACTGAAATTCAATGTAGGAAACATGATCAAATGAAGTATTATCTATGTGGGGATACCTAGTCAAATATTGGTCATATAAAAAATACTAAATATATGTCAACTTTAAGGGGCTCCTGAGGGTCAGTGGATTAAGTGTCTGACTCTTGGTTTTGGCTCAAGTCTGATTTCAGGGTCATGAGATCGAGTCCCCCATGGAGTTCCGTGCTCAGCATGGACTCTGCTTGAATTTTTCTCTCTCCCTCTCCACCTCCCCCCTGTACTCTTGCCCTCTCACTGAAATAAATAAATCTTTGAAAAAATATAAAAAAACTAATGGCGTATTGCATGGTGACTAACATAACATTAAAAAAAAAAGAAACAAGACACATTAATAGCAATGCACAAAAGGAGGAGGGAAGTAATTTGAATTACAGTAAGTAAGTTAGCATCGATTTAAAAATATAGCTGGAAAATGAATATATCTTTAGCCTTTTAGAAATATAGTTTTAAATGATTCATACATTAAAGAATAATTATAATGGAAATTATAAATATGTAGAGCTGAAAATAAGAAAAAATAAACCTTGCAGAAGGTGTGATATGCCTGTGATACAGCCAAAGCAGTCTGTAGAGGAAAATTTATATCCGTTAAAGATTATTCTATAAAAGAAAGAAGACTGAAAACTAATGAGCTTATTCTCCAGTTTAGGAGGTTAATCAACACACACACACACACACACACAAAACAAAGACAAGAAATTAAAAAGAAAGAAAGGATATTTAAAAAGATAAAAAAGTGAAATTAAAAATAACATGAAATAGAGAGGGATCAACAGAGGATAAACTAGATATTTTTAAAAAAATAAAGAAACCAAACTGATATAGAAAAAAGAATAAGAAAAATAAAAATAAAAGAAAAAAGGATATATTACCACTTACCTGAAGATACTGAAATGATCCTAACAGGATATTATAAGCAACTTTTACCAGTAAGTTTTAAATTGGGATGCAATGGACACATTCTTCAGAAAATTTTAATTTACTAATATACAAATATTTACTAATATTTACTAATATATTTACTAATATACAAAATTTACTAATATACAAAATAAAATATGAATAAAATATGAAAAATATAATTTACTAAAACTTGCTCAGTAAGAACTAAATAAAATATGAATAAAAGTAAGAAATAAAATATGCCTTTTACCAAATAAGGAAATTTGGTCAAACTTAGGGAAAAAAAAACAAAATAAAACAAAAAACAACTTCACCTTAAACACTCCAGGACTAGATGGCTTCATCACCAAGTTATATCAGGGAGTGTAACAGATACTCCAATTTTACATGAATTATTAAAGATTACAGAATAGAAAAGAACATACTTTAACAAGTTTGGGGGCCAGAGTAAACTTACCACCAAAATCCCGCAAAGACTATGAGAATGAAAATTATAAATCAATATCTTTGTGAACAGACATGAAAAAAATCCTACAGAAAATATTAGCAAACAGAATACAGCCTTATATAGCAAAGATCATTTATCAGGCCCAAGTAGGGCCACATTCAGGAATGAAAATTAGCAGGAGAGTTTAGTAAGCTTTCTGGACTCAAAGTCAATCTACAAAAATCAATCACATTGATCACTGTGTGATCAATCACACAGAAAACAAATGGATAATATAATTTAATAGATATATCATTGCCAATAACATAAAAAATCTTTTAAAAATCTAGGAATATATCTAACAAAATGATTGAGGTTTTTATGAAGAAAATTAGAAAAATGATTATTACGAGACATTACAGATCTATAGAAATTGAAATAACATTGATAAATGAATTGGAAGAGTCAGTATCATACATATGACGATGCTTTCTAAATTGACCTACAGAGTCATTGTAATTCAAAAACTATCCCAGTAGATTTTATGGTTATGTATGTGAAAATGCACAGGCTAATTCTAAAATCTATATGGATTTTCAAATGGCAGGAAAAGGGAGGTTTTCCTGAATGAGAAGAACAAGGTGGGTTGGCTGGCTTTTTCAGATATCAATAATTACTTAAATGGTAGTAATTAAAGCAGTGTGATATCATGCCTGGGTTAGACAAACCAACCAATAAACAGATTAATAGTCAGAAATGGTGTGTATGTCGGTGGGGGGAGTGTTTATTTTATGTGCAGAAGTGACATTACCGATCAGTGGTAGAAGAATGGATTTTTAAATATATGGTACAAGACACACTGTTATCCATGTGAAAAAATAGAGCTCTATATCACAATAAGCACAAACATGAATTTTAGGTGAAAAAAAATACAAGTGCAAGGCAAGGTAAAATGATAAAAGTAATTAAAATAAATGTATAGGATAACATATTAAATGAATTCCTGTGAAGATGCATTTCTTAAACAGGCATAGAAAGCAAAATCCATACAGGGAAACATTCATAAATTTGAAAGATAGCAAAATTAAAGAAAATATAAACTTTCAAAAATGGAAAACATGTTTATAACATACACAATTAAAACAATGAATTATGGAATGCTGTATCAAAATCTAATGAATGTACTGTAAGCTGACTAACATAAAAAAGTTTTAAAATGACTAGTATACAGAATAAATAAAGAACTCCTACAAAACAAACAAACAAACAAAAAAACCTAGAAACCAGTAAGAAGAAATAACAAAATACCTAAAAGCTAAGTGGACAAAATACTTGAACAGACACTTCACAAAACAGGAATCTCAAGGGGCCAATGATAGAGGACGAGGATGAGAAAGGCAATCTCATTGGTAAACGGGAATGAGCATTAGAACCGCAATGAAATACTGTTTCACTCTCAGCAGATGTGCAAAAATTATAATACCTGACAATGTCTGACAACAATTTCTGAAAATGATATGTTGCAAGGAAGACTCTCTTCCATTTCTCTGGAAGGTACACATCAGGAAGACTGCTTCGGAGAAAAACTAGTCATTGTCTAGTAGCACTGAAAATGCTCACACCTTCCTCTCAGCACTTCCTCTTTCCGGTGTACAGCCTGGAGACATGGAGAACGTTGGCCCACAGACACTTGTCCTAGCAAAACACCAGCAATAACTCACACGTGGTGGTAGACTGTGTCAGTACACCCTGGCACAGACGCACCATATGATATTGTTCAGCAGTGAAAATAAATGCAGCACAGGGACACACAAGAGCATGGATAGGCAAAAATGCAAGACAAATAAACAACAACAATTACAAACTAGCATGCTGTCCAGAGAAGCCATTCAATTTAATGCATGAAGTTCAAGAATGTGCATCCTTGAGCAACAAGTTTGAGGCGTCCCAACATGACATAAAGCTGCGCCGAAAGTAAGGGAGTGTTAATAAGACAGAAGGGTTGCTCTTGCTGGTGAGGGTCTAAAGTGGTTGGGCCACACACATGTCTTGTCAGATTCTTATTTTTCATACCTTATGGGTGTTTTGAACAAGTTGTGTATTTATTCAATAATTTGTAAAAATATTTTTATATGTATTTGTCAGGCAGTAAAGAAACAACTGGACATACGTCTGGCTGCTGATGGGAGTTATTGCAATATTGAGGCATATGTTACAGGTGTGTGACGGAAATGAAATGACTTGCCCCTTAAATTTCTGGAAGGCTTCCTGGAGGAAGAGGAAGCTGGTGGAGTCCCTGTTGAGGAAGAGAACATCCCAGCTAGTGCAAAATGGGGAAGAAGCACAGTTTTAAGTAGGGAAGGACCCAGAATAGATTAGCACTTGGAAGCAGGCGTTTCAGAGTGGCTGGGGGTCGAGGCTCTTCAGATGAAGTGCAGGGTCTTGTACATGGCTGGGATGTTGCAGTTGGTAACGGACTTGGGTTTGAATCCTCTGTCTGCCAGCACTCTAGCTGTGTGACCTTGGAAGGGAAATGGCATCACCCTGAGGTTCAGTGGGCTTCCACATGATGGAGTTAAGGAGTGCGCATACCTCCCAGTGTGGTTTTGAGGGTTACATAAAGGAATGTACGCTGTGTGCTTGGAACACACTAATCAACATGAGTGTTGACCACTCTTTTATTGTTGTGGCTGCGGCTGCTGCTAGGGTTGATGGATAGCAAGGCTAACAAATGCCAGGACACACAGGTGTGGGGATGCAGGTACAGCTGGGAAGGAGGAAACCTCAGAGCACAGGGTGGCTGGAGCGCAGGGGCCCAGTGAGACCAGGATGCTGTGAGGCTGCTGTGGTGAGTAGGGAACACGTCATGAAAGGTCTTACTTGCCACGCTCAGAAGTTCGAAGGTGACTTAAAACAGCAGGGAGTCATTGAAGGGTGTTATGCAGGATAGGAGCACTCTTGTGGAGAGGGTGTGGAGGGCCTTAAATCTGAGCTGTGTGCCTCTGGGGCTACATCAGCCCAGAGAGTCTGTTTCATTGTCAGAAAGCTTCCAGCAGCTGCTTCAGTGCGAGCATGGCTTGGCGGGGACGGGAGGAGGGACCAAGGGGACAGGCATTCGGGGAGGGTGTGTAAGTACTGCACAGGCTATAGGGAGGCCCTAAGCCAGGGTGGGGCTAGACAGGAAGGGACTGATAGGAGCCACAGGAAAGCAGTGTCTTTGACAAAATCTCTCAGAGGCTGCGTCTTGGAGCTTATTTTAAATGCAAAAGGGAAATGGGGGCAACATGGCGAGCGGGTGGTGGGGAGGAGGCAGGGCTCAGATCTTATCTGGACTCTTGACTGCCATCGGAGCTGCTCAGAGCAGGTGCTTCAAAGCCTTCTGCATCATCCCGCTTTCGGGCCCACGCCGGGTACACACACAAAGTGGGCATGCATTATTCAGGTGGCATCCCGTGCTCTGCGCCGCTCGTCAGAGCGTTGGCAACATCGGTCCCTCCTTACCCAAAAGCCCATTGTTAAGAATTATAAACAAACAGGATGGACGCCTTTACAGTCACTTCACTGCTGGTGAGATCTTGCAGTCATAACAGGAAATCATGCACTTGCTGCAGAAAGATTCTGTTCTAAGAGGCAGCATGAATGTCATTGACCTAAATTCCAGTGTCCCAGCCTATATACCTGTAGAACTTTTCAGCAAAGAAATGCTGGCGAGAGGTGGATTAAAAGGATCTGTAACTATGTCTTTCCTTCTATTTTATGAAAATTCACTGCCATGAATATCTAGTGACCCTAAAACCCACTTCCAACTTTGGAAATCGGCTCCCCCAAGGCTGACTTAAAGGGGCAGAAGAAAATCATAACTCAAGGGGCTTGGGAAAATCCAAAGATGCTTGCTGGGTTCCCTTGGTGGAGGCTGATTTCATTTAGCTGTGACCAAGCGAGGTGACAGTGGGGCCCAATTCTGCCCCAGTGGGACCCGCCTGTCTGCAGTGTGGGAGGGGCAGTGCTGGTACTGTGGTGACTCCCATTCGGATCCAAGTCTGACACTGCTAACGAACAGTCCCTTGCTTGTGCCGGCTGTTTCCAGGATGAGCACATCAGCTACCAGGAATTATTACCTTTTTCATGGCAGTTCTGTTGTCTTTTCAATTTTCTTAGCACTCTGCAATGATCAGTTGTTCTAAAGGGCCGTGTTAGGTTGGTGTCTGTTTATACTCTGCAGATAAGTTCACTTAGACCCCGTGGCCCAACGACTTGCCCGGCATTGTCTCTCCAGAGCTCAGAGAGTTTGCTCAGCTGGCTTCTCTTCCTCACGCTACAGTAATGCATTCCTCAGGCCATCTCATGTATGCCTTCTCTCATTTGGCAAATAACTATGGGTAGAGCACCTCGTACATTCAGGCTAAAAATACAGAACTTAATAAAATGGAACTCCTGTCTGTCAAATGCTCCCAGTCCAAGAAAAGAACAGGTGATTTATCTGCTAGGCATGACACACTGTAGTAAGTGAAGTTTCTGGGGGATTCCAGAGAGGGTACCCTTTAGCCCAGGGTAAAGCAAGGAAGACTGCCTGGAAGAGGTGGCATGGACATTGATCCATAAGGAGAAGAATGTAGATTTAGGAATTGGAAAGAGGACAAAGGATGTTCTGGTCAGAGGCCATTTGGGTTTGAGATGGCACAGCTCCATCAAGATGGTCATTTATTTTGGTGGGGCTGCGATACAGCACAGCTGAGTGCTGATCATCATGATGGACAGCATGCTTTCCAGGTGCCAGAAAACATTTCGGTGTTTTAAAGACTTGATTCAAATCACTGAAACCAAAGAACAAGCCAGTAGTCCCCAGGACTCCCTTTTAAAGTGGAAAGGAAACCGAGGCTTGACGGAGTGAGTGACTTGCTTGGACGCGGCCAAGCAGGGATGGAAGGTTTGGATGTGTGAACCCCACTCTCTAGCCCAGAGTCCACACAATTAACCACCACTCCCTCCTGCTTCCCCTTCAAGGAAATGGATCCTGCCTGCCTTGGTGCAGGAGTTCAGACTCCCATTCCTTTATTTTATCATCCAGAGAGGAACCGACAGGGAATATGTGTAATTTTCTGCCTAACCATGGGGATCACTGCACTCCTCTCCTCCTTTTGCTCCTAGGAGAGAGATGACATGGGGCAAAGTGAGGGCAGTGTGTCCGGAGTGGGAATTTCCAGCAGGCAGATTCCTCTGTGACTCAGAGTTCCTGTACCCATTTCACAACTGCACATGCAGGGCAGTTCCTGGACTTAACCTCTCAGATGCTGCCACACTCTGGTGACGAGTGGGAGGAGGGGGTTCCCACTTTTGTTTTAAAGACACAGCCCACATGTATGTGGAAGCACAGAGCCAGCCAAGATGAGACAAAGAAGCATCTCTGCTTTTCATCTTCGGGGAGTCTTCGGAGAAAACCTCAACTTGCTCCGCAATAACGCGGGATCTCATTATGGCTTTGCTGAGAAAAAGAACGTGCAGCGGAGCAGCTGTACTTCCAGCATCCCCTTTGTTCAGATGTGAAAACAGTGCCCCTTCTCAGCAGCACTCAGGCCAATGTCTGGGTCAGGGACCTTGTGTGGCTAGTTCTTCGTGAGAGAACATGGTGGCCAGGGCGGGCGGCAGACACTTGGTTGCTAGCTCTGTCTGAGTCTTGCACCATGAGGACTAGCAGTGTAATCTAGAACCAGCTGTTAGCCTTTTACTATCCCAGTGTGCTCATCTGTGGGCGGACTTGTTCCTGGGGTCACAAGGATAAATCACACACAAATCTCAAGGTCTGGATGATGGACTTGAAGTACTTAAGGTGTTGGTGTTGCATGATGAGGGCTCGGCAATGCTGCTCCTGCTCCTCTGGTTCCTGATGAAATAAACCGAGCCTTCTCCTCCAACAGGAGTAACAGCCAATGCGTGTTCCTTCCTGCCAGATACACCGCTTGCAAGGCTTCTCATGACATGGTGACTTTGGGGCTAGCACACCCTCACACGGGCAACACGTGATGCTCAGAGAGGGCAGGTGACTTGCTGGGGTCCCCCAGCCCTCCCAGATTCACTCTGTAAATCTTGGACAAATTATTTAATTTCTCTTTGCCTCAGTTTCCACACCTGTAAAATGAGAAGAATGAGATCTACCTGCCTCTGAGAATGGTAAGAGGCACCTGAGTTGGTAAATGGAAGTCTTCTAAAGGTCTCACAGATTTTGAACAGTCTGTGGTCTGTGCCTAGAATATTTTTACCCCATACTCATTTCCACCCTTTCCCCACTCCTACCAAATTCTTTTCTATTCTTTTCTAATTGCATTTTTTACCCCATCCATTCTTAAGGCCGGGCTCCGGCAGCATTTTGGAATGACGCTCTCTTTTCCCTCTGCTAACATTCAGAACACGCTCCGTTCCCGTCTTAAGGGCAGTTTGTGATGATCTGAGCACCTGTGTGCCTATTTGATTTATGCCCATCCCCGACCCACCTGACTTTGTGCTCATAATGCAAACACCCTTGCTGGCTTGTGCTTACCTTTATCTCTCTTAGCCAAACATATACAGAGTCATCAACAGAGTGCAGGACTATGCTGCAAATTGCACAAGCCCCCTCCCCGCCCCACCACCCGCTTCTGTGAGGCTGCAAGAGCAAAGCTGCTGTTGACCTGCTGAATGACTGTTTACTTCCCTCTGTAACAGCCAGGGCCACAACCAGGGTCTGCCAAGTCCCTGACGGTTTCACCATATCAACTTACAGGGTTATCCCACATGCCTGTTAAAGTAAAAATATTGTACTCCTAACAAAACCATTGTGCTTTGCACAATGCACCAGTAACTAACCTCATGGAGTTACGTTTAGTGTAACTCTTGGATGTTCATGGCTAGGTGTGTGCGGGTGTCCTCTGGCTTCTGTTCTATCTGCATAACTGTGTGAGCCTGTTGTGCTCTGTTAATTCTCTCTGTATATTTTGACATTATTAATTGATTCCATCTGATTACATTAATCATGAGTAATTGAGATGTAAAGTAGTTTTCAGCTGAAGTTCACAGCAATTCCTACAGTAAGGAGAAGGTCTCCGTGCCTAGGGCAAATCATGTCAGAAATGTAGTTGGCCTCCCATTCAAGGTTAAATTCAATGTAAGTGTTTCATGGAACTTTCACTGATTTACTGAAAACGTATTTTTTTATTGTAATGCTTAGGTTAATTAGCGATTCTTTTAAAATAGTACAGTATCTTGATAGGAGAGAATGATCTTTTACAAGTTAACTCTGTTGCTAAAGTTGTTTTGTAACAACTTTGTTACCTTTTTCAGATTAACTTTGTTGGACTTCAGGATAAAGCAAATCTGGAGACTTAGCTCTCTGAGATTTAATTTATAAAAATTTGAATGAGTAAATTTTAAATTACAGAACACTGAGGAAGTGTGTTTTTTTTTTTATAAATGTGATATATAATCATCACCATAAATAAGACCTAAGAGCATGAAGGGCAAAAAACTTCAAATTCAAACACACTCAAAGTAGCAAGTTTATATACATATTAACCTTGTACATACATCACATAATATATAGGATAGATTCCTAAAAGTTGAATTCCCAGGTATTTGTTCTGCCTGTGTAATTCTCATTTCCATTAATTTTGCCACACAAATGTGTAGGCAGTTTGCCACAATTTTTCACTCTCCTTAGCATAGATGTACGTGGCTTGGGGTTCCTGAACACTCCAGATGAATGCTGTGAAGAATTCTGATGAGAGCCCTCCTATGTGATGTACAATTCACTTGCAAAGTTCACCTGTTTTCACCCGCATGCTTAAGAAAACACAAACTTTCTTTTGAACTCTAGTTATGTCTGCTGGCAGTGTACACTTTCCTTCAAAGCAGGATAATTGTCAATTTCTGCTTCACTTTGTTCTGGGTTAAATTGGGAAGAAAAACTATTCTTGTTCATCCAGTGGCATTTTCTTTCTCTTAAAAGGAATTGTAAAATTGAACAGAAGTTGATCTTTCCTGCCACATCTTCATAGGAAGATTGCCCTCTGAGCTGTCAAGTGCAGTGGCTCTGAGCAGGTTTGGGGGTCAGGGGTGCTGGGTTGTAAGTCAGCATCCCGATGCTACAAATTCTTCTTCCCTAAAACTGCTGCCTCATGAAGACGAGATGTGGTCAGGAAAACACTCAGATCTAGTCCTCAGAACAGTGGACATAGCAAGGGTTAATGTGTTGGTAGCTGGCTGGAACATAATAGAGTGGGAAGACCTGATTTTAGATTCAGACAAACCGGGAGTCAAAATCCTGCTCAGTCACCTCCAAGATAGACACTTTTAGGCAAATTAATAATTCTCAGGTTCCTGATCCATGAATAGAAAATATAACCATATGTATCTCGTAGGGTTGTTATAAAGGGTGATAAAAAGGTGATGTATAGAGTGTTTGGCATTGTGCCTGGCAGATAGAAAGCTTTTAGTGAATATTAGCTGTCCCCATCCTTGTTGTCAAAATATTGGGAACAAAAAATTTTATTGTTATACTTGAGGTGGAAGATGGAACAGAAGCACTCTTCAAAGAAAGCTCCCTCTAGCTCTACCTCCCACGAAGGACTGTTGGGGCTGGGTGCTGAAAGCTCATTATTTTATAGGGGATTTTGGTGCAAAAATAAACAAGATACATTTTCCTTGGAAGAATGGCGGAAGTCCCACTCCTTCTAACCGACGGTAAAATTCCTTGAGAAAATAACAAAGCAATACACGTGGAAGGTGACCCATTCACCTCACTAGCGACTTGGATTGGCTTTGCCACCTCTAGTACAAAGACCACAGCTTTGCTGAATTAAAAATAAAGATGTGAGCCGGTAAACCCAAAGTGAATGGGCCAGATTGTTTAACGTGACTTTCCCTTATCTGTACAACACATGCATAAGATAATGCCGTTGACATTTTTGTCAAGAAAATGAGATGTGGACCCTTAGCATCTCTTTAGATGGAAGTAAGGGGGAGGAGGCATGGCGGCTGGCATGCCAGAACCAAGCATTCGATGATAAGGCAGACACAGTGGAGGCCTCGTATGTTCTCAGCACCAAGTAAGTAATTGCATTCCTGGCCTTCCTGGCTAATCACTTGGAAGAGACAGAATGATCCACTGAGCCCTGGAAAGAAATTGGAGCCACCACGTAAGTCCCAGAATGTTAGCAGTGCAAAGGAGCTTGAAGATAGTCTCACTTGCCTTTTCTTCCGCACATGCCACACGAAAGGGATTAACCCAAGATCAAAGGAAAAGATAGTAAGCAGGAAGAACTCTTGGGCTGAGCATTCCCATTGAGGAGGGGGCATCCCGTTAAAATGCCAGTGCATGGTTTGCCAAAGAATGTCCCCTTCCTCTGCAGGTTGGCAACATATTTTACTTCAGCTTCTAAGCCCTCCCTGTAACCACTGTTACAGCTTCTGTTCCCGGTTACTTTCGTTTGGAGCCCCAAGTGTGTTTTATTTAAGGCAAGTTCAAAGAGAGTTGAACTTTCACTGTTAATTCACCAGAGCATCAAACTGAAGTTGATGCTGAGAGAAGAAGATGGCATTCTAACGGCCCCCAATTCTGAGCCACGGCACACTGCGTCTGAGCAGGAAAATTAAAAAGTAAAAATAAATGCACACTTAGGTGTATGTGGTGACCCTGGAGAATGGTAAAGACGATTTCTAAAGCAATCTCCCAGAAAAGTCAGATTACCTGGAAAGGATTAACAATTAGGCTGACAACAGATTTCTTGTTTCCAACACCAAAGGCCAGAAGACAGCAGAGTAATGTTGTCAACAGAAATCTGGCAGAACGGAAATCTCAAAGTGTTGGTTACACAGCTGAATGCTGATTCGAGAGTAAAGCAAGACATTTCAGGCAAACAAAGCCTCAGAGAGGTTATTACTCAGGGACTCTGCTGAAAGGATTATCGGAGGACAAATGTGTGGAAGAAGGACACTCAAATCCAGGACCAGCAGGCAGGTAACAAACAACGCTGGGCAGAGAAACGGATTGATTATTTATATAAGATTGACTATATATGGATTTAGAGCAAACGAAGTATTGTCAGAAGGATAGATTTGGGAAAGTTTAGAAATAGAAAAAAATACTCAAATGTTAGGCGACAAAACCATGAAAGATAGCAGAGGAAATCAAATGTTTAATAGACCTCGCAATATTCAAGAGAATAATCATGAAGACTAAATGTTGTCAAGTCAAATATGTATTTAAAAAATGAATAAAACCACCAAAGAAGAGAGAATAAAAAAGAAAAAGAAAAGCCCAATGAATGCAATGAAAGGAAAATTAGAAGGAAAAAAAAAAGAAAAAAAAAATATGCTAAATTTAAAAAAAATTATTGGATTGAATTTAAATTTATCATTAATCACAATAAATATAAGTGAATGAAACTGCTAATTGTAAGAGATATGTATATTGGAGTAAAAAATAATTTCCAGCTCTATTCTGTTTTCAGGATTTATATGTAAACATTATAAGGTAGAGATTAGGAGAGTAGAGAGATTAGAAAAAAAAAAAGACAGTAAAATGAGCAGTTTATGTTGAGAATCCAAAGGAATCTACAAAATATTCTCAGGAATAATGAGTTCAGTAATGTCACAGGATATAAGACAAACAGAAAAAAAATGATTATATGTCTATGTGCTAGCAATGAAAAGATGGACACCAGAATTAATAGTGCAATACCATTTATAATACCTCAGAAAAATGAAATAGTCATATGCAAAACTAATAAAACATGTATAGGACTTATATGCTGAAGACTATGTAATATTGATCAAGTAAATCGAAGAAAATTTAAATAACTGGAGAGATGTGCTGTGTTCATGGATTGGAGGACTTAACAGAGTAAAGATGTCAGTTATCTACATATTGACCCAGAAAGATATTCTTGGTAGATATGGACAAGATTATTCTAAAATTTTTATGGAAAGGAAGAGGGACTAGAATAGCTAAAACATTTAAAAATGAATAAAGTGAGAAAAATAATTCTGCCCAATTTCAGGACTTACTATGTAGCTACAGTGATTAAATTGTGTGTTATTTGTAAAAGACAAGACACAAAGATTCATGGAACAGAATAAAGAATTCAGAAATAGACCTACACAAACATATCCAGGGATTTTTAACAAAGCTGCAAAAACAATTCAATGGAGGAAGAAGAAGTTTTTCATCAAATGGTCCTGGAGTCATTTGGTGTCCAAAGGAAAACTAAACTAAACAAAACAAAACAAAAAACGAACAAACAAAAAACACAACAAAAACAAAAACACAACCCTTGATCCAAGTTTTGTAACATACAAAAATTAACTCAGAATGAACGAGGGACTTCTATATAAAACCATAAAAGCTTGAGAATAAAAATGTAGGGGAAAACTGTAGGATCTAGAACTAGACAAGGACTTCTTAAAGTCAGCATAAACTGTGAGACCCATAAGAGGAAAAATTGATAAATAGGACTTCATCAAAATTAAAAAGCCTTTTTACTTTGCAAAAGACACTGCCCGGTGAATGGAAAAGAAAAAGCTACAGAGTGGGAGAAAATATTTGCAAACCACACATTGGATAAAGGATTGTTGTCTGGAATATGTAAAAACTCCCCAAACTCAACATAACAGTAAAGAAAGGCAAACAATCCAATTGGACAATGCTCAAAGACACGAAAAGACATTTAATTAAAGAAGATACACATAGAACAAATGAGCACATCCAAAGGTATTCCACATCATTAACTGTTAGGGAAATGGAGATCAAAACCACAATGAGACATCGCCACACACCTATCAGAATGGCTACCATCAAAGACAGTGACGCCACCAAATGGTAATGAGGACATGGAGGTAAGGGATCACTCATACTTTACATGTGGGGATGTGAAATGCAAGAGTCACTTTGGAAAACAATTTGACAATTTTTTAACACCTAAACCTACAAAGACCATATAACCCAGCAATTGCTCTCCTGGTCAATTTATCCCAGAGAAAGGAAGATTTATGTTTACACAAATATCTATACACAAATGTTGATAGCATGTTTACTCACAATACTAAAAACCCAGAAACTACCCAGATGCATGAATAGTTAAACTGTAGTATGTACATACTGGGTTAATACCACTCAGGGCTATCAAGGAACCAACTACTGATACGCACAACATCCTGGACGGATCTCTAAAGAATTACGCTGAGTGAAGAAAGCCAGTCCCTAAAGATTGCCTACAGTATGATCCTATTTATATAGCATTCTCAGAATGAGAAAACTATAGAAAGGGAGAACAGATGAATAGTTGCAAAGGGCTGAATAATGCTAGCAGCAGGAGGGGAATAAGGGTGGAAATTAAAGTTTAACATGAGAGATCCCTGTGGTGATAGGAGCACTGTGCACTGGCTGTACCACTGTCCATATCCTGGTTATGACACTGTATTGCAGATTTACAAGACATATACATTGGGTGAAACGGGGTAAAGGGTACATAGAATTTCACTTGAAGATTTCTTACAATAGCCTATAAACTTGCAATTATTTTAAAATAAGAAGTTAACTAAATACACAAGTATAATTTCCACCTATAGTGTATTTATCATATAAGGATAATGATACAGAAATATTGGGAGTAAAAGTTTTTTTTTTTTAAAGACAGTAAAAGTACAATACAAATAAAACCTAGAATAGCAATATCAGTCTAAAAAATAGACTTTGAGGAAAAAACATTAAGGAAAAATAATTTTATTAAATAATGATCAAAACAAGAACAATTCTTTAGGAAGCTATAACAATTCTGAACCTATATGTACCTACCAATATGCTCTCAAAATATATAAAGATATAATGGGCAGAACTGTAATAATAATAAAAGAAAATTTCAGTTACAGTGGGAGATTTTTAATCACTCAGAAACTGACAACTCAGTTATTAAGGAAAAGTGAAGCAGTAAAAATAATAAGCTTGATCCAATGACATATATGGGAAGAAAGAGAGTAATAGAAAATTTAGTAATATAAGTAGGAATAATTTTGTTTAATGGTATATATGCATAGCATTTATTAGAAGGGATATGGGGATCTGATTGTTTCTCAAAATTTTCATTGATATTTTTTCAGCTTTACTGAGATCTAATTAACATAAAGCATTGTGTAAGTTTAAGTTATACGGCATGATGATTCGAAATGTGTATATCTTGCAAAATATTTACCACAGTAAGGTTTGTTAACACATCCTTTACTTCACATGATTACTATTTTGTTGCTGGTGTTGTTATGGTGAAAACATTAAAGCTCTATTCTCACGGCAACTTTCAAACGTACAACATAATATTGTTAACTATAGTCATCATGGTCTACCTCGATTCTCAGAATCTATTCATACCATAACTGAAGCCTGTACTGTTTGACTAATATTCCTCTATCTTCCCTACCCCTTACCCTGGCAACCACCATTCTGTTCTATGAGTTCAATGCATTCGAGATCTACACGTAAGTGAGATCACACAGTATTTGTCTTTCTCTCTCTGACTTCATTCATTTGGGAAGGTCCTCGAGGTCCATCATGTTGGTGTAAATGGCAGGACTTCCTTCTTTCTCTTCTAAACAGGCATTTAGATTGTTTCCATGGCTTTGCAATTGTGAATAATGTGGCAATGAATATGGGGGTGCAGATGTGTCTTTGAGATATTGATTTCACTTTCTCTGAATGTATCCTTAGAAGGGAAATTGCTGGCTCATGTGGTAGCTCTATTTTTAATTTTAGGGAGCAACCTCTTTATTAGTATAGTTAACATACAATATTATACTAGTTTCAGGTGTACAACAGAGTGACTGACAAGTTTATACATTTATTTCTTCTCTTTTTGATACTAGCTATTCTAACAAGTGTGAGGGGGATATCTCAATGTGGTTTTTTATTTTATCTGTTTTAGAAATTTTAATTTCAGTATAGTTAACATACAGCATGACGTTAGTCTCAGGCATACAATATAGGGTTTCAACACTTCCACACCTTACTCAATGCTCATGATGATAAGTGAATTTTTGTGGTTTTAATCTGCATTTCCTGATGATGAGTGATGTTGAACACCTTTCCCTGTACCTGTTGGTCATTTGTGCATATTCTTTGGAGAAATGTGTATTCAAGTCCTCTGTCCGTTTTTTAAATCAGTTATTAATTTTTTTCTGTTGAGTTGTAGGAGTTCCATACACATGTGGGATATCAGCCGCTCATCAGACACAGGTTTTGCAAGTCTTTTCTCTCATTCCATAGGTCGGAGCATAGCATTTTTATCTGCAGATAAAAGTTTGAAAAGGCTCCATCTCATCACTCCTTGCTCCATCATTGCTTTCTCTGTGAGTGACTGATCCTATTCATGGCACTCAGCTGCCCCGAAGGCATATCTCAGAGGCTCCTGAATGCTTACCTGTAGATCGGAGGAGGTTGGAGAGGTGGCGTTCACCGTCTGCAGCGAAGTGAGAACAATGAGAGGTGTGCAGCGTGATTTTTCATGATGGCAAACATCTTGGTTTCAAAGGAATGCCCTTTTTGTCGCTCTCTTATGCTACCAATGTTATTTATGTTCATTGTTTTTGTTGTTCTCATTTCTTTAATGCACAAAATTCAGTTGGCAATACTTAAGAACATTGAAAATGGACTCTGACTCTTTTGTTCTCCTTGATCCTCCTCCATGCACAGATCAGACACTGTGATGTTGGGTAACTTTTGTCATGTTTCCTGCAGCTCCTCATTCCGGGTGCTTTCATAAACATGGTCTTTTTTGGAGGGCGCCTAGGTGGGTCAGTTGGTTAAGAGTCTGCCTTCAGCTCAGATCACGATTCTGGGGTCCTGGGATGAGTCCTGCATTGGGCTCCCTGCTCAGTGGGGGAGTCTGCTTCTCCTTCTTCCTCTGTCCCTCCTTCCTGCTCGTGCTCTCTCTCTCTCATTCAAGTAAATAAATAAAATCTTTTTTTAAAAAGTTATAAAAAAAAGTTCAACATGATCTTTTCCTTTTCATACATATTTTTAATTTTCTGTAAATATCTAGGAGTAGGATTGCTACTTCATAGGATAGGAGCACACTGAACTTTATGAGAAGCTGCCAAACAGTTTTCTAAAGTGGTTATACCATTTTATAATTCCACCAGCCATGGATAAGAGTTGCACTTATCAAAATAAGTGTTTCTTTTTAATTTAAAATTTCGCTAGTGAACATACAGTGCAATATCGGTTTCGGGAATAGAATTCAATGATTTATAACTTACATACGACACCCAGTGCTCAAATGTGCTCTTTTTTTCATAGAACATTGAAGCTGGTGATTTTATACCCATTTAACAGAAGAGTAAATGGAGTCTTGAAGAAGTTTGGTAATTATTGTTGCCATGGATTTTGCATTTGGCTCTGAGATGGGATCACAGGTTGGAGCAAACTTACTCTCTCCTTCCACTAAACCAGAAAAACAACTGGGTTTTTCTATGAACTGATACTCTTCAAATCTTTGGGTCCAGGTTCCCACAAAAGTATGCCTCGGTTAGAGACAGTAACTAACATGACTTCTTTGGGGAACAAATAAGTTTTGAGCTCTCTGTATTAAGATCCTGTCAATATGCCCTCTCAAATTATATGCTTCTTAAGGGAAGAAAGCTGCTTTAATAAAAATAGATCCTACACGACATGTTATTCTTTATAATTGGACCAAAGATCACAAAGAGCATACACTTACAAGATAATCTGAAAATGAACAGACAAATAATATAGTAATCACCAAATCCTTATTACTTGAAGCCTATACGCGCCAGGAGGCCCTCTCTCCCTTGATGATCAAGCCTGACCCCTATTAATTTTAATAGGAGTTAAGTAGTCACATCAAGGGAAGTATCAGTGAGTACTCGAAGCAAACCAACCCCGGAGATTAAGACCTCCACTTTTGGCTTTCTGCTGAAAATGTGACACATCGCCTGATGCTTATCTGCTTTTAATTGTGTGTTGTGTGTGTATGTTTTTCTCCCTTCTTTTTGCAGAGGAGGCAAATTGCAAATCGTTGCTATCTGCCTCCCTACAAGGAAGAGATAAATTATATGAGAGGCTGTGGCGTTTGGCCTGTTTGATATCCTTTGCTGATAAATTGAAGTGCACCTTCATAATTAATACCCAATCTTTGCGGATCGACTGTGTTGCACTGAAGCTGGAGGGTATCTGACTGTAATGAAAAATGATTGTTGTGATGCACACTGTCTCTCCCCCCCTCCACCTTTTTATCACTATCGTCAAAAATATGCACAGAACAAGTCTACCAGAGGTTTTGTTGGACAGCGTCAGAAAGATCTCTTGGTTTTTATTAAACAACATCTTCAAAGATTCAGCAGAGACTGACTTGCTTCTCTGAGCTTTTTAACATGTAAGTGACATTTCCCTGCGTTTAAATATGGCTTTGTTAAGCTGTGCTTGCAATCAGAATGCAAAAAAAGAAAAGAAAAGAAAAGAAAAGAAAAAAGGGGGGGAAATCCCGTTGTTAGAACCTGAAACCAAAGAGAAATGGATCCTCCTTTAGTTTCACTCTTGAAATAGGAAGTGGAGGGAAAGCCAGATTCAGAGAAATCAAATTAAATTTAAAATTCCCGTGAGCTCTCAGAATGCAAGATCAGGACAAACATTTTGTTCTGAACAACTAAACCAAACAAAGCAAGACACCATTTACTGAGACTTTGTGGCAGATAATTGGGGCTGTATATTTGTGTAGGACTTCATGACCTAAGAGGTATTTAGGCAAGCTATCTCCCCAGGCCCCCACACTTCTCATTTGGATGGGACAAGAATGATTGCTTCCATTTTGCAGAAGAGGAAGTCGGCTCAGTGAGCGGGCATGAGCCAAGGCAGACCCAGGTCAAAGTAAAGGTCTTCTGCTATCTGTTCCAACTCAGTAGCAGACTTGTCAACATATTATGGTGACTTACCAGACCGTTACATACATATGGGGATGTAGACAGAACAGAAGAGAGGAAGCCTATATCATCCCATCAGTGAGCCATTTTCAATTGTCTTCCATCTTTCCCTTCCGAAGAACCAGCCAGACCAGTGGCATTTTGAGGGCCACCCTACCACTTCATGTTCAATACTCTTTTTGCTACATCCACAACCCTAATTCAGCTTTGGGCTCCTCCAGCCCTCACTGGCAGAATAATATTTTCCTGCCCATTAAGAGACATCAGAGAAAATCCTCAGGGGATTTTGGAGGGGCCTTGGCATTTGAAGAGCCACAATAACTGGTGCCAAGATGTTTGGCTTTTGCAAGACAACTGAGCTTTTGGGGGACCACAGGGAGATTCAGTAAGACACATGGCTGGAAACCCAAAGCCACTTTTCCTGGACATAGTTAATTATTTTTAAGTACCTGCTTTGCAAGAATGTTGTGGGAAAACCAAACTAAATCAAACAGAGGCTTCCTATTTTTAAGTGCTTTACATGAGTTGAATAGATCATGCGATTCTTTCAATTTCACTACATGACACCCTCCATCCAACCACTAAACCCTGCAGCCCTCACCGGTCAAATACTGAATACCTACTTTATACAAAAATCTCTCCTCCTGTGAAAGCCAAGAAGTAACAAACAAGTTTAAAATACATTTTCAGGCATCAAAAGGGTCTACAGAGGAGTATAAGGCAGGGTGAGAGGAGAGCCACTGAGGAGGGAATCTATTTCAGAAAGTTATGATCAGTGAGGGTGTCTCTGAGGAGGTGGCCATTGATTCTTGACCTGACCAAAGAGAGTTCTTTCCCTACATAAAGGGGAAAGAACATTCTAGGAGGAGGGGACTATGAGGTGGAGAGTATTTTAGGGGTACATGAGCATCACTGGTTTGAAACAACAAGACAAGTGAGAGAGCCTCGGACCTCTGAGGAAGCACATCAGGGATGGATACCCCAACTGCCACTGACCAGCCTCATGATTCAGGGCAGATTACTTCTCCTGGAAATTATTTTGCCACCTTGGAAATAAAATGGATAATAAGAAATTTGGGGCCCCTTTGACTAAAAATCCTACTTCCATATAAGATTTGCCCCAAAGACTTGATAATCTTTCTTCTCTTTCATTTTCCCAACCCTTTCTGCCCTTCAGATGAGAAAGCAATGGTGATTCCTCTTTGGATTCCAATCATGGGCTCCAGTGAAAGTTTCAGAAGATCCCAATGTAAGGAGTGATGAGTGGTGTCACGCATTCTTAATGAAGTATCCTTAGCATGGATGGACAATTGCTCTTCAGAATAAAAGCCAGAACATGCTGCAACAACAGGGAAAAGTTATAAGAGGGATTTAATGTAGTAAATGGATAGTAATTATTCTGAAGAAGACCACTCTCATGGTGAGGTAGATCTGTGCTGTTGAGATCTCATCTTGGAAAGAAGAGTGATATTAATTAACTCTTCAAGCCAGAATGTTTAGGAGAGAATGCTTGTGTTCCTGCCATACACATATATGGAACTCATGGGTATGAAATGTTGGGAATTCAAGAACTGTTCCAGAAAAAAAGGGGTTTCTGTATCTCCCTTTGAAAAGGAAGATCTAATGAATTTGTGAGTTACACAGAAATACATTATGACATCTACTGAATCAATTAAATAAAATATTGTTTTATTTTCTTTCAGTGTTTTGAGGTTTTGTCCTAAACTTGTCAGTTGCAAGAGTGCTTAAAATTTGGAACGTTTGTGGTCAGCTGAGTGCAAGGCGATAAAAGCACTCTTGTTGAAGGAAGACCACAGATCTTAGGGTGAGAAGACTAAAGTTCAGGTCATAGATCTTCATTTACTAGTTGCATGACTTCAGACAAGTTACAAGGCTTATCTGAACTTTGGTTTCATAGTCTATAGATTAGGGGTATCACACCTGTCTCATTTACTTCCAAGAGTGAGAAACAAGTAAAAATGACGGATAAGAATACTCTTCTCTATAAAGAGCAAAACACTGGCAAATAGGAAGCAGAAAGGAGGAGAAAAAGGAGAAAGAACTAGAATGGGAGGTGGGATAGAACTTGACTCTCACTCGCTTTAATCTTAGCTAGAGTAGGGGTCTGGCTGGTGGATTGAACAGTGGGAGGTAGTATCCCAAGCCAGCGTTGTCTCTTTGGTATGCCCAGAACAATTTCCAGAGGTGTACATGTCTCTTGAGTTTATTTATGGTCCTTTGTATGTCCATTTTTAAGGGAGAGATAATCCTTAGAAAGTACCATAATGTATTATTACTTATCCTTCAAACCTTACAGGGTTCCCATTGCCTACAGAATAAAAACCAGGTTTCTCCAGAATTTTAGGGCTCCCATGATTTGTCATTAATCTCCTTGACTAACAGGATTTTGCTTTTTCTGATCCTTCTTAAAGGCATGGGATTCACTCCAATTCACCTAAAAGCAGGAGAGATGGTAAGAGCGAACTAGGGACAGGTCTGGACTCTGAAATGTTCCCACAGGCAGGGAGGAAGGGCTGGCCTTAGTCTGCTCTTGAAATGGGATGCAAGCCAGGAAGTGAGTAACAGAAGACAGGGAAAGCTGTGCAAGGTGCTGTGCAGTTGTGCTACAGAATCTAATTCTTGTGATTCTCTCAGACACTCTAGGAGAGAGGCACTAGCTTTTCTAGCTTAGCATTAAAGAACCAAGTTCAGAGCATTGAAGTGGCTTCATCAAGCTCCTGGAACGCTGATCCTCAAACATGGCATGATGTGCTCTGCTGGTCATAGGCAATTAGTGGTCCGATGGGAGCATCTTTGAGTCAGGCTGAGGACAGCCACCTCCCGTAGGGTTTGGGGGGCAATGCAGAGCTGTATGCAGCGGGGGCTTGAACCTGCAGCCATACAATGTCTATGGTAGGTCAGTCTGGAAGTAGCCAGGAACAGATTCTTAATGACAGCAATGGGATAGCCAAGAAGAGGCAGGTGCAAGGAAGGACCATGCAATGAAATTGTCAGAGGTGCAAGAGAAGCCAAGGAGATGTGAATGCCTGAGAAATTCCATGAGCAGGACCAAGAAGGAAGAGCCAGAGCCAACGGAACATAATAAAGCACACTACAGGCACAAGGGTGTGTGCTTGTGGGTTGTGTCACGAATGAGGTTCAGGTTACACAGAAATTTATTTTTTTTTTTTTCCCGGAGATCACAGTGCTCCCTAATCCTGGGACCAAGATTTGTCTCTGAGAATTAAAATCACCATATCCACATACAACAGGTGGAGTAGCTATCTATGAGCACAAACCCAGAAAACTGTAAGTGTGCACTGGAGCTTGGGTATGGCTCAAACCCAAATCAAGGAATCAGCAATACTGTCTGAGATTCAGGACTGGAATGAAGTTAGGATTTAGGAAGTGGGTTCCTGGTTGCCTTTGTCCTGTTTACCAGGAAAAAACTTCCGTGATTAGCTGACAGGAGAGCAGCCCAAGACATAGTACTGGTAAGTCAGCCAACTAGACTTGGTGGTGCCCATAAGAACCGTCCCAGCAAAAGCAGTCTTTGGCCAAGAGCTTTTCTTGGTAGTGATACAGGTGTGAGGCTGTCCTGGCCAGATATCAGAACCACCACTCACCGCTTGCCCCCCAAGGCCATGCTTGCCTAGCAACCTTTGAGCTTCAGTGACTTTCTTGGTCTAGCTGCCTATGGGGAGTAAATATTTTAGTCAACGTGAGGATTTTGTCACGTTTTCAGGTCAATTTCTCATTGAAACTGATTCAATTAACATTTTGGTAGCTATACATCTAGCTTTTTGAACTTGGTTAGTAGGAGTCCAGATAAAAGGGATGACTTGTCTCCTCTTACCTGATAGAGTTCCTGAGTATGCAAGGTAATGGCAATTTCTGGTCTTGGATCATGACGTATTCATCTGCTTCTAGAAATATTCCTCTGTAGCCACATGCTTTACTCTCAGATGATAACACTCCACCATCTCTCACCTGCTAGGGCTGGTTCACTGCATGCGAGTTCCTTATGGCCAGATCCAAGGCATGTATGTTTCAACTCTGCCTTTGAGACAGGAAGCACTTTGTAAAGGTGGGAACGAATGAATCAACACTTGCTTACTTTTTAGTCTGTGGAGGTTCTAATTTTGGTGACTTATTTTTCTGTGAAGTATTTTTTCTAAAGCTTCGCTTTCACCAAAAGAAGCCTTAAAGCAAGAGTTTTTATAAATGTTTCACTGTGCTCAAGCCACACTGCCTTTTATTAATGACACTTCCAAGCTCTGTTATTGTGTTCAAATTGGCAAAGGGGAGTTCTGTGCTAGCAGAATGTAATTCAAGAACCAATAAAAGTTGATTACATACATATGAAACGTATGGACTCTGGGTAGGAGTCTTGGATAGATTACAAAGCGGGTGTCATGTTTCATCTTCTGCATGGGGTTTTATGGGAGGCCCACATGAAGCCACAAACATCCACATTGTCCCTTTCACTAAACATCATGTAAACAGAATCATGTTCTTATTCAAAAATACATCTGCAAGATCACAGTTCAGAAAGAGGTCCAGATTTTATATCAACTTTAGCTCTAAACTAGAGAATCTTACAAGAAACTCACTAATTAATTAGGAGGCACAATAGGTCATCCTTAACTATGAACAATTAAAATAAAATAGACTGTTCGTTCCCTGATTGGAGATGTGGCAGCGGAGGTACATGATCTTATGTAACGAGGAGATTTTTTTTTTTTTTTACTTTAAAATACATGCAAAAATAAAGCTATGTTTCCCTCTTCCCACCACCCCTGAATTATAGCATCTACTGATAAGTATTATTGAGAAATTTTGTTTTGTTTAGTTTTTCTTTGTTTGTTTGTTTGTTTGTTTTTAATAGCAAGAGAAAAATGCCCGAATACTCCCTTGATTTCCTCTGGCGGCTTGGCCACAGAAATATCCAAGCCTTGTTCTACCCGTGTTGAAACACAGTCACCTCCGGGTAGTGACATGGCAGCTGCTTGCCAGCCCCACAGCACAGCTGGTTTTGAGCAGGAAATGAGGGAGACCTTCTCCAGGGAAAAGTACAGGGAGTTTTTGGTGAGCAGAATGCAATTACCCGGGCTGGAAGGATGCCAGGTTAGGATGGGCCACTCCTGAGTGTTGCAAAGACACGGTGGGGGCTCTCTCCCACATAGACTGTGTTTTAAACAGAAGACAGCCTGAAAATATAATTATGATTATCTTAATCACTATAAGGTAATTATGATGATGTTAATAACTGTAATACTTTTCAATAAAGATTCTGTACCTTTCTCAGGTTGAGAGGGAAGACCAGGGGCCACAACAGTTGAAAACGATAAATTTGTAACAAATGATGGATCAGTAGTGGCAGCATTATCTAGAAGAACTCCTTCAAAATTACTGACGGGCGTGCATCGGCTCTTTATGAAGTACTGGTGACCGTTCTTCTGGTCCACGTTTAGCCTGTTCTTGCCAGTGTGGGAAGCAGATTGGATCCAGGGCACCATGACGTCCTTCTAGAGCTTGCATTCACTTTGGAGTTTTACAATGCCTTTTCAGAGCTGCTTTCTCTGGGCCCTCTTGGCAAATTTGACAAGCAATTTAAAAAGATTTGTGTTTTGTTGTCCCCAGCTTACAGGCGGGAACACTGAGGCTTGAAGACATAAACGGACTTTGCAAGCCTACGATGGTGAAGTGTCAGAATGATTATACCACATTAGCCCCTACACTTCACCGTCTTCCAGAGAGCACTTGAATAACACACATCATTCTTCCTTCTAGAAATGCTAATTTATATTTCTCAACATATTTTTAGTGCCGGATTTCAGAATTATGTAAGATGTAGTTTTGAAGTTGGAGCCATCAAAAAGTTCAATCATGACTCGTTGACTAGAAAATATATTTGATAATAAAAATTCAGTTCAAAAAAATGGATTACATAATCCATTTTGCTAAACATAGCCTGCAAGTATCTAATGAGAGTCAACTCTGAAATCAATCACTCGAGAAGCTAAATTGTTAAAGTTCTCGTGAAGTAGTTTCTTGATAAATGGCATTCTTTGACGGAGTGGCTGGGTAAATACGGTACACTCATGATTGATCCTCAGGAATCTTGAGTTATTTTTAAAATGATATTTCATTTTCATATTGATATGCGGTAGCAAAGAATGACACACACGGATTCAAATTCTAGTTCCCTCAGTCTCTGAATGACCTTGGATGTGGCCCTTCGTTCTGGAAGTAGACGTCAGGCGGTGGAATAGGGTTGACATTACATGCATAGCTAAGGGATGATTAAATGATCTATAGGAAAATGCCCAGGATGACATCTGCCACACAGTATGTGCTCCACAGCTTAATAAAATTATTTCCAGCAGTTATTTATAGTTATCTGCCTTCAATCCAAATAAAATACTACAGTAACTTGCAGGACATCCCTCTCAATAAACATATTAACTTTCACGATGGTCCTTGGAGATTTAATTGGGATATTTAGATTGAAAGGTTGAATGAACTAAACCATACTTGGGATGTGCAGATGCAAAAATCATTTGAGAAAATAAACAGGAGCATAGCAGAGGACTGTTTGAAATGATCAGAGGTCTGAATCCTTCCTATGGAAACTGGTCTCTTTGTGTTTGATTGATTTTTTTGCTTCATGCATTGATTTATCTAATATTTGTTAGACACCTAGGAATGCCAGGCAGTGTGCAAGGTGATGACCATATGAAAATTGTTTTTAAAAATTAAAGATAACACTTTAAAGATTTAAACATTTTGAAGATAAAAAGTATACTCTGATCTCAAGAGACTCACAGAATAACTGAGACAAATTATAATTTATATTTTTTATATAATTTTTTATATAATTTAATTTTATATATATTATATAATATGATTTTATATAATTATTTATATAATTTAAGTAATTATATTTCTTTATATGGGATAGCAGCATAAGATCAAATTCTCTTGGAGACTCTATTAAAATTTGTAGATAATTTCCAGCACCTTAAATCATCACTAATCCTTGGATACCAAACACGGACTAAGATAGGCAAGCGTAGTACCTCCTTGGTAGACCATATGCTCTAGGTCTTCCTCATGGGCTTGAGCTTGGGCCCCTCCAGCTCAGCCAGTAGGATTCTTACACAAACCCAGGAATCTTGTGTGTACACAAGGAGATGCTGCTTTCTCATATAAACACCGGGAATACCTTTGCTTGCTTGATACGGTATCCACGAGAAATCAATGGGACGTTCTGACTCAAATGTCCATTACCATGTAAGATCCAAAGTCATTGATGCAAACATGCTTGTCCCTCTTCTCTGTGGGGTCCAACTATCTTTGCAATTTAACTAGAAGTACAGGTGAAGTTCATGAATCCATAATTATGCTTCACAAGATAGACAGTGCTCCATATTAAGACTAGAAGGGGAAATATCTTCAGGGCACTACCAATTCGGAATTGTCACTTCCAGCACCTTGTCTCTTCCTCATGATGGCAGATACAAGGAAAAGAGAGGGAACAATAGCCAGGGAAGGGAAGGAGAAACAAGGGGATGAAAACTGCTAATCTGGAAGGTTCCCAAACATCGACTGAATGAGAACTTGGTGCACAATTAGACATCACTATTTTCAGCATTCCAATTCCAGATCCTCTTGCCAATTAAACCGGCTGCACGCGTCAACGGGTTTCTACAGAATCATGTTTCTGCTTCTTGACTAAGCTGTAGGGACCTACCTATAAATATAGTATCTAAATTTCTTCCTTTTCATTGTACAACTTATGACCTTTAGGAAAATTTGCGAAGTTGATTATCCATTTCATCTAAACTGGAGTCATAGCTAATTCTTGAAGCATTTTTGGAAGCTAAGAAAATAGAGTCTGGCTCAATTTGCAAAGTGATTTTGTTGAATCTCTAAATAATAATTTGTATTGAGAAGACTACGGGACAGGGTTTAGTAAGAGTTTAGGTCGTATTCTAGCAGACTCACTGTGTGATCTTGAAAAGTCCCTGGTGTTTTTAGTTTTCCAATGAAAGGGCTGGACCAGAGGCTCTTTTAGCAGTATGACTCATCGATCACAGGCAATGTCTTTGGTCCTGAGACTCACAAAGTCATCGTTGGCCCCAAGCAATTTTCATATCATTTCTTCCTTTCATGAGAGAGTCTCAGGCTACATAAATGATTGCCATTCCCTTCCTAACCTATGAAATATTGGAGGGTGTGTTTCCTCTAATTTCCTTGAAGGAAGGGGCTGTCTATGACTTTGTGACATTTTCATAGATGGGATTGGTCTCCTCATCACAATAACTGGGGCAACATTCCCAGTAACAGGAGTGCACACACATGTGCACACATATACATGTAGACACCGCGTTGGAGTTAGTGATGTGGTGGGGGCATTTTCTTATCTTTATATTCTTGAGCACTGGACATGTGATGGTGATATTTCTATTAGACTACGGGGAATTGGAGACATTCTATAGGACTTGGAAACAGGGCTTACATAACACACGTAATTTACATAATGTCTTTTGTGCCAATTAAAGAGATCCTGTATCAGATGCTGGGCCCTTGAAAAAGGCATCCAGCTACTTTGCATTTCACTACTCCCTTCTAATAATCCCTTCCAGAGCCCCCAAGAATGGAGAGTTGGAGGCTGTCTTTCACATCAGGCGGCAAGCCACACCCCTGCACCTTTACCGCGAGAGTGCACCATATTTTTCATTTCTTCAACTTGCATTGGCAATCTGTTTTAGCATAATTTACACATTTACACATTTTAGAGAGCAAGGCACAGTCATGCAACTTAATTCCAAAAAACATAAGCACTGAAGGCTGCCTCTGCACATTAGCTTTGCAAAGCATATGAACGCCTTTGCCGAAACCCGGTCCAAGGCACAGGCTTGTTTGAAATCTGCATCAAGGGGTACCTGCTGTTTGACATTTCCCAAAATGTCTCTGGAGTGGTGACCTATAATCCTATCTGGTTGACCTTTAGAGGTTCCTTTGGGGTCAGCAAGCCTCCATCTTGGGTTCGGCCTGCCTCCTGGCTCTGCTGGTTCATGGGTGTCCCGCAGACACCAGGAATTCTGCTGAAGAATGTACTTCCAAGTGTCAGGGAAGCAGGTTTTGCCCAACTCTGCTATTAAGAGTAATTTGACTGATTCATCCTCCCACACTGACTATTTCTTTTAAATGGGCTTATCAAGCTCAGGGGGAAATGGAGATGGTTCCTTGGAGCCGGAGCAGAACCTCTGGAATTGTACAGAGTTGGGTGCAAGTCTCATCTCTTCTCTTGCTGGCCTAGTGACCTTGAAGTGACTGTATCCCTCTGGAACCCCATTTCCATTTCTATAAAGAGACGGGAAAGGAGTTCTTTAAGGATCTTCTTATAAGGGATTCCTGAAAAATACATGCAGAGCGCCCTGGGGCACAGTGACCCCTCCGTTGGCACGATTGTCTTCCCTCTGTTCCCCAGTAGGAGGCAGTGCTCTTGCTAGAAAAAGAAGAAAGACCAATCCTGTGCAGAACAGCGTGCCTTCCCTTTCCCTAGGTGACCACTCCTCTACTGTGTGTGACCCCCTCTGACAGTTGTCTTGATACACAGAATAATTGAGTTTTCTTCCTATTCAATTGGGCTGCTTCCTTAAAAGCGGTGATTAAAACAGATTTACTGGAGGGCAGGATGACATTTATATGGACCAGAGGCATTTTCCTGTTCATTTTGTTTGGGGAGTAACCTTTCGGAAAGGGTAGATTTAATTTAGGGAACACTTCATTAAGCGGGGCACGCCAGATCACTATAGTGAGCAGGAATGTTCTTACAGTGAAACATGCCATCATCCCAGAGGGCACGCTCAGCTTGAAACAACACAGCAGTTAAGGGCAATGAGGATTGGTGGAGGGGGAGCATACTTCTTTGCCTGGGTGGTACTTGCCCTTCTTTCTTGTGTTCTTCTCCCCCCCCCACCTCCTTTTTTGTTTGGAATCATCACTGTGCAGGAGGACCTTTTTGAGACTTTGCTGATGGAAGCATTAATGATTAAGGCCCTATGAATGGAGATACTCTGGGTGCTAATTTGTAACAATTGAAATTGTTCAAAGAACGATTGTGGGTTCCCTTTGCCACAAAATTCCCCCTTCAGTTCTTAGAGCTATTTCCAGATCTTTTAGGTGTGACTGTTTGGGACTCTTCCAGTGAACGTAAATGTCTGGCAGTAAGGGTCAAGAAGTAAGATGGCCTTCGGATTTGTTAACCTGGAAACACAGCAGCCTGGCGTATAATGCACATTTAAACAAAAGTAGCATTTGTTGACCAAACCTTTCCTTTTTGTCCCTTACAGCAGCGACAGAGCACAAAGGTGCTTTTCAATGACCTCACCCTCATCCCCGGCAGGAGAAGCTTTTCCCTTTGTTTTCTGGACTTGTTGCTGTTTTCTTTGCCCCTTTCAGTAGTCTCCTGGAGGCTTTCTCTGGCTTGTGTGGTTGAGTGTTCTCTTTCGGCTAAATCTCAGAAAGACTGTTTTAAACCAAGTTCTCAAACATCTCTTGTTTTCGTCCTTTAACACAAGGTGTCTGTCCAAATACCAAGGGCACCGTCTATCTTGCCTCTCTGGCAGAGCACCAAGCCTGGTCATAGGAAGTCATCAAAACTCCACGTGTAAAGATGCCCTAATTCACTTGTGCTTAGAATCTTGTGCTAGCTGCCTTCAATCGTATGCAAAAAAGTGCATCATCCCCGTTTCCATGAAATATTTCCTGGACTTAGTATACTTCTCCAGAGGCTTGCAAAATGCAACTGGTCTTCTAACAACGCAGTCTACTGTGTGTGATGAAGCGTCATGGTTCTGCAGCATTGATTGGTTAGGATACATCCTGGATACAAGCTTCTAAACTTCTTGGTGGATTGAGGTATTTTTAAAAATAAATCTGTTACTCGGTGTATGTTTTAAAAAGTATTCCAGGCAAGAGTTACTATTTTGTATTTCATTTTTCAATTTGCGAAGACTTAAAAAAAATGTCTTGGAATAGAGGTGATGCTGTGAACAGACCCTCTTGTATGTTAGTTGTAGGAGGGTAAATTGGTATAATTTTTATGAAAGGCAATTTTCCAATATGAGTCAGGAACATTAAATATCTTGGTACCCTTTGGTCTCATTTATTCTATTTCCAGAAATCCATTCTAAGAAAATAATTTAGCATAAAAAAGGCATTTTCTGTGAATTGGTTTATTTAAACATTACTGTACTCATGAAAATAAAAAAAGAAGAAACTACAAAATGCCCCCAAACAGGTGAATAATTAGATAAAATGTTATATATACATATTATTAGGTTATGAGAATAAGTAAGTTTTAATGATATATGAAAATGTTTATTGATGAGGTTAAGGGCAAAATGCCACAAACCCCACTCTGTAAAATGTCTATGTGTACAAGATGATGAAAAGAAATCACGCCAAAATGTTTACTATCGGGTATCGTCTTGTCTTGGGTTTACAGTCCACTTTTCCCTCTTTCCTTATACATTTCTGTATCATAAGCATGTAAAAGAATCACAAACATGCTCAGCAGTAATCATAATTTGGCTAAAATTGAGTGGGGTGTGTGTGTGTGTGTGTGTGTGTGTGTGTGCATGTGTGTATAGATGAAGAAATGTTTTTTGTAGAAAAATAAAACATGTCTAGCAAGAAAGAGGAAACAAAGAAATAGTTGGGCTGAGTTCACATTTTTCAAACCAACTTGTGCTTCTAAAATAAAATTCTGCCTCTCCACACACTGGGTTCCTGGAAGCTGACCAAAATCTGCACAGTAATATTAACTCCACTTAAAAAAGGGAAGAGAACATATTGAACTGCATTCACTTATGGTCTGGATGCTTGGAAGAAATCAGTTGGTGAGCACCAAAGTGATGACATGCATGTTTCTATTTGCATTTTGGAAATTGACAGATAATTGAAAAGAATCAGCATCTGAAATTTCTCAGAGGAAACAAGTTGAAAAGACAGAAGAACCTTGCCCATGGAGCACCCTATGCCCAAAGTCTGCTTGCGAAATGTTCTAGAACTGTACACCTCTAGTTCTCATCAAAAGCATTCTCTGTTTGTTGGGGGCTGGAAAAACCTTCTTCTCCTGTCTAGCCAATGCAATGACTCTGTTCAGCACTTCCTCTCCATCCCTTTCTCCAATTACGATCACTGCAAAATTACAGAGACGCTACCTAGGAAATCAGCAAACCGTAAGCCATTTTGGTGCTTCTTAGAGTATCCGCGGAGATTCTACAGAGGATAGTCTTAGTAGACATTAATGTTTTATTTATTAATTAGGTTTTCTTTTCTTTTAACTAGAAATGGTAAGACTGGCTTTACATTAAGCAGATATTCAAAACATATTTTTAAATCCTCATGAGGACCTAACAGCGTCTTAAGGGGTGCGGACACGCACGAAGTATACGCTGATAGATTTATAAGTAGATTCCCTATATGACTACAGAAATAATACTAAGTTTGTCCCTAATTAAAAAGAAAACCAGTGAATAAAGTGTTTTTATGGAGGGGAGAAATGGGGGTGGACGCAGAGGGACAGAGAGTGGAAAAAAACTTCACCAAGGGCAACACACCCTTGTGGTTGTAGCCATGTGAATTCAGACCTGGCTACCTCTGTGAACACAGAAATCCGAATTTACCGCCTCACGCTGCAGCCCCCAGGGCCAGGCTAGGGGTACCGAGCAGCAAACAGAGTTTATCCGGGAACAGAGCGGCACGTCTGTACTTTCGAGTTCCAGTCTCCCACAAAATGTATTTATTTAACAAATGTCACCCAAAACAGCCTGGTAGCAGATGAGGTTTATTTAATGGCAGTAAATCAGGTGAAACATTCCCTACATTTTTCGTCTCTGTTTATGTTTCTATCAAAAGAAAAAAAAATTGAGCTAGTTACAGCTCTTTACACACTCAAACAGAGCCGTGGTATATATTTGGGAAGTAATGCAAATTTCACTTAGTAACCGGCTTGGAAAATACACATCCTTCTATTTTCTCAGAGCAATTTACGATTTTTCTGCCCAGAGGACAGAAGCATCAACTCCCAATTCGACTTCGTTTTATCATTATTATTATTTTATTGTATTTTATTTGAACACTCTCCCCTTCATGATTTGCGCGCTGGATCTGGCACTGGCTTGAGCTTCTTTTCAGGCTTCCTCTCCCTTCCTATTTTCGCCTTCCTGGGCTTGGGGAGTGCCCTCTCCGCCAGGAGGAAAACCCACCCCAGCCCCTCCCCAGCTCTTTCAGCTGTAACCTTTCTACAAGTAAATGCTAATTGAAAAAGAAAGAACACCACTAATCTTGGAATTTAAATGCATTTAACAAAACCAATCTCACTCTAAATTGTTGTTTCTCCATTCCCTTTTCCCTAACAGATGTCGAGAAGCTGCAATTCCTATTAAGAACACTTGACTGTTCGCTCAGCACGAGAACCTCAGCCCCGCTTTGCATCAATCTAAATGCGTTTCGAGACGTCAGGCCCCCGAAAAGTGCAGACGGTTAGTTGGTTATTTTTAAATGTAATCTTCACATAAAAGAACCACAAAGAGCCCTTTCACTTTGTCATCCCCCTCTCCCTTTTAACGACGGCGTCAAGCGTCGGCAGAGAACGGGATTTTTATGACCCGTCCCATTTGCTGTCGCTTTCGGCGCGAGCTGGTGCATGTGTCACGCGGCGAACGGAGTTATTGGTTAAGTTGATGAAGTTGATGGGGGTGGGGGAAAGGGGCTGTCCGGTGTCCTCTCGCCCCAGCGCCCAACACCGGCAAGATCTCTCGCTGCGTGTGCCTTGTGCTGTGCGCACGTGTGTCTCCGGATGTCCCAGACACGCGCCTGAAGAGAGGGGTGCCGCGGGCGGATCCCTGGCTGGGCGCAGGGCTGGGGGCCGGCGAGAAGATGAGCCCATGTCCACCTCTGAATCCAGGAAACCCTCACGTTCCCTTGGCCTTATGCTCCCAGTAGCTTGTCGTGTGTATCGTGTGTTTAAAAGCGCTTGTTTGGGACTTGGCACGGAGCGTACATATAATGCACGCGCAAGCTGCGTGGTTTTGCCGCACTGTGTTTGCCCTGGGTTGTGGGGCCCTTGTCATCTTGCCAGCACCAAGCTGCACAATTTGGAATGACGTGTTTTCAGAATTCTTTGCATTTTGACATGTTTTCCCTTTCCAGCTCACTGTCCCTTTTATTAAACTTGTGAAGGATAGGAGGAAAACAAAAATCGCACATAAAAAAATAGCATCAACTCAAAATGGGGGGGGGGAGGTGAAGTGGGGGGAACGTATTCCCTGTTTGGAGTGGAACTGGGACACGGCCGTCTACTGGGGACCCGGTACTAAATGAACTTGTGCAGCTGAGTACAGGGACTGACTCCTCATGGCAACTGGGTGACAGGTTCTTGCTTGTTCCATTGTACACATGAGCAAACTGAGGGTTAGAAAGTTGATTTACTCACAAAGCTGAAGGAGAGATCAAACTAGTACTGAAGTGTGTGTTGTTAGCCTGACAGTACAGATTGCCGAAACTTTTCCTTTTTCACATCTTTTCTTGAGATATAGTTAAGTCTTGCCCGGCATGGTAAGCTCCTGGAGGGCAGAGACAGGCACAATTTAATATCGTCTAGTTCCCTGAGTGTGTGCCTCACAGCTATTTTTATATTTCGGGTCAAAGGATGATTGAAGGAATTAACAATGTTAACCTTAAAAATAAAACTGCCTGTTATTTTACCAGCAATAGATGAGTTTATTTGGAAATAACAGGCCACTGCAATCCAGGACAGGTGGGCTAAGACAAAACCAGAGATAAATCAAGGAATAAAAGAAAGGAATAGTATTTTATGGGAAAGAGAGAGGAAGTTGGGAGAGGTTGTTCTGAGTGAAAGTCCCTGGAGAAAAATAAGGGTTCTGGTGCTGAGGTTTCTTTTTTGACTGAGCTGGATGAGAGCTTTATCTTTTTGTGGGAGATACAATGTACATCTTTCCCTGTGGGGCCTGTAACTGATGGTTCTTTTCTGTTGACCATTCTTCTGCTGGGTCTGTCATGGACAATTCTTCCCCTAAATGATGTTGAGTGGTATGGCTCCCCCTTCTCCCCTCCCAACTTCACTTTAGTGAGGTTTCACTTTGTTAATTTTCACAGTAAATATATTAACTGTCAGAGTTGGAGTCATAGCTACCTCTTGGGTGTGTGATTTTCCAGAAAATGTTGATTTTTTTGGCCCCCGATAAAAATATATGTGTATACTCCTAGAGCATTTGGGGTCTAGCCCCCAAGTCAATTGCTGTGTCTGCATCAGATACAGAACTAGCTTTCCTCCCAAGTTCCGAGGGATTTCCTTCCATGCTTTGGAGTTCAGCTTGTGTGTCTGAGATTCTTTGAGTGAGAACTGGTTTGAATTTGGAGACGGACAGCCGAGGTTTGTGGACAGCCCTGCATTCCCGCATCAGACAGGCCTGGGTCTGGATTGAACTTTTATGTAGTTTTGGGGAAATGATCTTGTCTAAGATCCAATATCCTCCTCGTGATGGCTGAAAGTAGCAGTCTTTCCCACAGAGAGAGTGCAGGGACGAAATCAAAGCAGTATGTTGATAGGGTGACTTGTCCTTTAAATAGTAAGTTCCAGTATAATTTGGTTGACATTATAAATTTGGGTTTTCAAAACAGTTGAGCAAAGGGGTTCAAACTGTATAAGTCTGAAGCATCTCCCCATGTCCTAATTTTCTGTTTCCCTTTGTCTCTCTCTCTCTCTCTCTCTCTCTCATGCTCTCCAGTCTCTCTTCTCTTTCTTCTTGCTTCCTTCTCTTTCCATGGTGCCTGCTCTCTCTCTGTCTTCTGTATGCCTTTCTTGTTTGTCTTTCCAATTTCCCTGGATCTCCTTCTTCCCTCCTTATTTGTAAATCCCGTTTTCTGGCTTTGCTCCCTCCTTTTCCTTGGTGGGGGGGGGCAGGGAACACAGCACCTCGAACAGGGGCAGTAGGATGTGTGAATCATGGCTCACTTTGCGGGTGTCTCTACAAGGCCAGTCTGGGTTGAAGATTGTCTCCAGAGAACAATGCTAACCAAGTGTTATGTGTTGGAGACACTTAAGCTTTTAGAATCCTTGTGCAGTGGCTGAGATCCTTGGCCCTAAATCTACCTGGAGAACCCCATGGAGGTACCCAGCTTCTTGTCCTCTGTGCTCCCGTGTTTGCAAATCTGGGTGTGACAGGCATCGCCTTCTGCTTGTGTCCCTGGAGCTTCTGCAGAGCACAGGGCACAAGAGGATGTGAATACAGAGAGGGAAAGGAGGGGGAGATGGCACTATTTCCTGCAATTCCTGCAGGAATTTTCCGCAATTCTTGTCATTTATGCAGGAAGAAATGGAATTTCAGAGAGTTCAGGAGACTTTTCCGGACATACAAGAAAGAGAATGAGGACAGTTTAACCCAGGTCCCTTCATTGCCAGTTTTCTCTCTCTTCTCTCGCCACTATTTCACAGTAGGAAGGCAAGGCGAGGTGGCTGAGAAGATGGGAAGGAGGAAAGTGCAGCTGAGGGTCTAGTGGGGTCTGGCCCTTGGGCAGTCACCTGCAGCCTGAGCCACACGCAATCCATGCGGGATCAAAACACTGTTAATGAGCTGTGAGGGCTTGACTGCTCTAGCCTGTTTCCCACGTCTCCCAGCAGCAGTGTGCAGAGTTCCTTCCCTCCTTCCTGTAGAAGATCCACGTTTAAATTCAGATGTCACTTGCGCTCGCAGCAGCATCTCCTGTCAAGGTTTGTGGATTGTCAAGCTGTGGATAATTCAGCTCTCTCAATCAGCTTTTGAGTAACCTTCTACCATCCTACCTAATAGATGCTGGAACCCAGCTGAAGCTCCCGGCAGGTATACCTGATTCTTCATTCAGCAGAATCAAACATGTGCTTGTGTCTGAATCTCTCTTTCTCCTTCTTTCCTTCCATCCCTCCCTCCTTCCTTCCCTTCCCCTCCTATCCCTTCTCTCCCTCTTTTTTTTCTTCCTTTCCTTCCTTTTCCTTTCCCTTTTCATCCCTTCCTCTCCCTCCCTCCCTTCCATCTTTTCCTTCCTTCCTCCCTCTCCTTTCCTCTCCTCTCTTTTCCTATCCCTTTCTCTCTTTCTTTCTTTCTTTCTTTCTTTCTTTCTTTCTTTCTTTCTTTGTCTTTCTCCTTCCTTCCTTCCTTCCTTCCTTCCTTCCTTCCTTCCCTCTTCCTTTCTTTCTCTCCCTTTCTCTCTTTCTCTCTTTTCCTTCCTCCCTCCCTCCCTTCCTCTTCCTTCCTTCCTCTTCCTTCCTTTCTTTCTTTCTTTCTTTCTTTCTTTCCTTCTTTCTTTCCTTCTTCTTACTTTCTCTTTCTTTCTTTCATTCTTACTTTCTCTCTCTCTCTCTTTCCCATATCCTCTATTTTTTTACTCTCTGTAATGACTCTGAACTTAAGCTTCCTCATCTGTCCCTGCAGATAAGGCAGTGACCTGTGGGAATAAAGGGGGCTTCCAGCCCCATGCCAGAGGATCTGGCTCTCTAGGAGGTGGAAGCCCAAGAAAGACACATGTTGGCACCCGCTGACTTCAGTGTGGGGGTTGGTTCTGAAAGTGGGTGAGCAGAGTGAAAAAGCAAGATTCAAGAATCTTCCTACATATGGAATTTCATTTACTTCATTCAGGAGAATCAAACAGCCCCCACTAGGATTGAGTCGTGCTTCTCGGTTTTGAAACTGTCAGAAAGCTCGGGAAAACAACAACACAGAGACTATTACTGGCGGGTGCAGAAACAAGGAAGTTCCTAATGAGGCAAGAACAGTGGCTGCAGGAGCAGGTTCTGGTCCCACAGAACACGGATGTTCCCTATGCACCTCACTCTTCCTGAGTGATGGGCCCCATGGGGCCACGCGTGTGGGAACAAGAAGGAGAGGAACAGGCAGGGCCCTGCGCGGTGGTGCCATTCCACACACTCGTCGGTAGCCTCAGAAGGAAAGGAGAGAAGGAAGCAGAGATCGCAGATGAGTTAGTCGTGATAATTTAGACACTGTGCTCTCAGATGTTACTCCACGTTGTCCACGCACAGAAGAGGATGAAGAAGTGGATCCCGTGCCCTTGGGCAGGGCTGCTGTGGGTTTTGGCACATGTGGTAGTACAGGTCCTGCCTTCACTCTTGCCCATCACCCATGTGGCTGTGAATCCCTATGCAGACTCAGCCAGACTTTGGACACGCAGTGCGAGCACTCCCCTGGCATTCAGCTGTATGGGCAACAAAAACAAGGTTGGGCTTGCTCCTAGAGTCTTCATGCCTCCCTTCCCCTGCAGGAAGGAGCTCTCAGTGCAGCCACCCTGGTGTTGCACACACGTGGCTCTCACATTCACACCCTGTACTTTTCTCCCACCCTTCACCCCACCTGGCCCGCCCTTCATGAGCTTGGCCAAACTGATCTTTCATTAGGGGCCCCTTGGCCCCTCTGCCCTGGGTCGGGCATCGGAAGGGTCTCCTTTCTCGTACCGACTTCTTTTTCCCCCAAATAGCAGCTCTTTACCCCTAGATCACGTCCTCCCAGCTGAGCTTTATGGCTTCTAATGACACAGTGGATGGCTTTTCCCCATTCCCAGTTCTGTCTGGCAGAAGTGGAGTGTTGTGCACATCAGTCCTTGCACACGTTAGTGTCTCTACACAAGCCCTGCCTTCTAGTGTCTGACTGAGTCTCCTTCACTGCAGCTCTGTGCCTTGTCAGAGCCCATGCACTGCTCTCTGATCGGCGCTTTGGAACCATGGGCTGGGCTTGGAATTCTGGCTGGGCCAATTCTTTGATGGGACCTGGGCTGATGAAGCAAATTCTCTGTACCTCAGTTTCCTCATCCATGAAGTGGGATGACTCATGCTGTCTATCTCCCAAGGGGTTGTGAGAGTTCAATGAGTAAATACATGGAAAGCACACAGCCAGTCCTGGGCATGGCTAGCCTGCAGTGTAAACCAGCTCTTAATGGTATAGGATCTGCACCAGGATGCCAGGAGAGAGGGATGGGTTCAATCCCACCATTGCAGACTGAAGAACACATGTGCAGAGAGGCTAGGAGCCCAACCCAAAGTCACATCCATGGGGCCAGCCTGAGAGGGAGGTCCAGCCAAGACCTCAGACTCCTTGTGACATTGAACTCAATCAGGAGTGCATGTGCGAGAAAGAGAGAGGTAGGAGAGAGGGACGCAGGAAGGGTGGAGGGACAGGGAGAGAAGGCAACCCCAGCCTGTTTCCAAATCTGAACAGATTTCTAATTAGGATAACATTCAGCTATTTTTATGAGAAAATATAAGAAAGGGGGAACTCATCTCTGGGCCCTGCTTAGAAGTACACGGTGGCGGAAGGTAATCAAGCTTCCTTGAACCTCTGCCACCGCCTGGCTCAGAATCAGGCAGGAGCTATCTTTGTTTCCGTATCTTCTCCCGAAGCCTTGAGCAATCACTAACAACCCTATTTACTCCGTGTACCAGACAAACACAGTTACTGCCATCATCTCACTATTTTTATCTAATATTGAAATTTCTCTCCCTAAGAGCAGCCCTGAATATATTATGATATCTACTGAATAAATGATGTGCGTAATATACTGTGCAGAGATGGTATTTATGAAGCCAGGCTCTAACTGAAATGAAGGAATCATTCAGTTCTTATTTGAAAGGAAATTCAATTGGATACATTTTCAAGAAAGCAAATTCTTGTGTTTTTTTTTTTTTTTTTTTTCAAATCCTTGCAAACTTTGGGATTTAAGGCCAATTTCTTCATATCCCTCAGCTGGATAGATGGCCCTGTGGTCTCCAGCATATTTTTCCTGCAGAGACTGAGATTTTCTCCCTGCTCCTACATGGCACATTTTCCATCAGTATCATCACCATTGTTTTTAAATATAAAGGTGTGTCAGAAACATGCAGTAGTGTTTGAGACATCATAGGTCATTCTCTCAATAGGTTCCCGAAAAGGGGGTTTAAAAGATCCCCATTTTGCAGACCGGAGGCTTGTCTACACCATGGGCAATGCTCGAAAGTAATGGCCAGTCCCTCAGTGTATTAAGTGTTTGATATTTACAAAGCAATTTTGTTTTGTTTTTTACACTTTATGCACAATGGCTTCTCCCACAGAAGTAGTAATGGCATTAATGACAGTGTCCTTTGCTTATGACAGCACTTTCAAAAGTAGCATTTAACTGAGACAGTCCCTAGCAATACACTGGAAAACTGAGGGTGGAGGGAAAGAAGCATGGGTATTCTCCGAGGCACCGTAAATAATAAATGTAGAGCTGGGGTTCAGGCCAGGACCGTCTGCGTTTGAGGGCAAGTGTGGCAAGCCTTCAGAAGCAGGTGCCTTGTGCCACCTCTGCCCTCCTGCTGGGGCCTTGACCCATGGAGCTTTCAATCCAGAAACAAAACCCTGTTGACTTGGTCTTCTTGGAATGGAAAGTCAAGAAGTCAAGGGGCGCCTGGGTGGCTCAGTCAGTGGAGCGTCCGACTCTTGATCTCAGCTCAGGTCTTGACATCATGGTTGTGAGCTCATGCTCTGTATTGAGCTCCATGCTGGACGAGGAGCCTACTTAATAGAAAAAAAAAAAAAAAAGTCAAGAAGTCAAGTCCATGGTGAAAGAATTGCTAGTTGTTTCTTCTGTAAGTCTCCTCACCCAGTGAGTTTGCCTTCACACCCTACCTCCCCTTAAAAAAGGATTTGTAGAGTTGGAACAATAACAGCAAAACAACAAAATTCTCTGGGATTTCCTTGGCGAATTTCTTCCTTTTACAGCTGAGGGAAGTGATTTTGCAGATGGAGCTCAGAAAGGTGATGGAAGGCCCCAGAACCCCAGAGCTAATTAATGGCAAAATGAAGGGTGAGGCTGAGGCCTCTGAAATGGGTTCTTTCATGAGGTCATAAGGCTGCTCCTTGGCTAGTCTTCAGCCCATCGTGAGCCTTACCTGCTAGATCTATTCCCCTCTCCAGATCCCAACCCAGTCCCTCAAAAGAGGGCTCAAACAGAGTTAGAGGGAGGGGTAAAAACTTCCTCTTTCAACATTCCGGAGGCTGAGGACAAACACACACTTTCAGGGCACCACTTCTCAAAAGCAGGAGTCCTTTGCGCCGGCAGACGGTATGTGCAGAGGACGGTCACATAAGTTTGGGGAAATTTTGGCTTAAACAGTTTCTTTGTAGTAGGATTTCTTGGCTCATTTAAGGATCTAATGTGCATAATAAATGTCCAAGAGAGACAAGGTGTGAAGTGCTTCCTAAGTTATTTGTGTAGAGAGTCTTTTTTTTCTTCCCCCTGCAAAGAATAGCTTGTTTGGCTAAAGGTTCGTGGATCATACTTTGGGTAATGATGCTTTAGACCAATGGTCAGCAAACTATAGTCTTCAGGCCAAATCTGGCCACCACCTGTTTTGTAAATCATTTTATTGGCCCACAGACATGCTTGTTCGCTGACATTGTTTGTGGCCACTTTTGTAGCACAAGAGCAGAATTAAGTAGTTATAAGAGAGACTATAAAGCCTTCAAAGTCTAACCTATTTGCTCCCTGGTCCTTTATAGAAAAACCGTGTCATCTCTTAGAGAATACTGCAATGGGCTTCTTTTTCTCTTTCCCTTTCTTTTTCCTTTTCCTTTTCCTTTTCTTTTTCCTTTTCCCTTTTCCTTTTCCTTTTCTTTTTCCTTTTCCCTTTCCTTTCCTTTCCCAAACTTAGAACCTCAGTATTAATCACCCCAAGCATTAGAGCCAGAACATTTCCCTCCTCTTAAGGATATAATCAGATCTATCCTTTGAGATGGTCATTTTGGAGACACTGTTTCCATTCATAGGTAAGTTACCCAAGACTTGCACATTGCAAACCGCGCACACGTGACATCCGGAGAAGGTCAGGATGGCTAGTTACGGAGCTCGCCAGTTACATTGTTGGATGATGAGCTCTTCTTCCACAGCATCCAGGACGGGGAGGGGCGGAGTTTGGGACTAGGTCTTTATACTTATGGAAAGTATATCCTGCTTGAAGTCCCGTGAGAAGTTTTCTGGTAAGAGGAATAGCTGTGGAGCTTCTGTCTGTTATGGCCAATAGTTTCAGGGCACGTAACTTCATGTTCTGCTATAGATTTAAATTTAGCTTTAAATTCTTTAATTTTTTTTGTGTGTGTGTTGTTGCAGATTGGCTTCCAGTGAACTGAATATTAAAAAGATATTACAGAGAGAAACAACCCGCCTGGCTGATTGTTTCTTCCCCAAATGGATGCGATGATGAGGGAGCACTTTCATTTACATAAACAATCAGTTGAAAGGGCCTCACCGAATGTGAGCATTCATATTTGATGACACCCTGATTGTAACCATAAATAACAATATTTTCACTGGGGGTAATAAACATCATTACCCAGTGTGTTTTAGGTGAGTGCGCACTTAACGGGGTAAAGAGGAGATGATCGGCGAGATTAAGGTGAGTGCTCAGCAATATTTGAAGAGATAACCTTGCAAATTTAAGGTGTGTAATAAATGTCTTCACTGAGCACCCATTGGTAAATACAAGGAGGTTTTTGACTCATGCCAGGCTCACTTGTGCAAATGAAATGTATCAAGGCATAAAAATGATGTCACTCAGTGCACCAGCTTGTATGGGGGGGACAGACCTGCTAGGCTCTGTCCTTGATAAGCTCGTGGTCAGGCCACATGACCAGAACACCCACATCCAAGCCCTGTTCATGTCACGTGATAAAACCATCAGCGCAAAGCAAAGTTTCCAGGAGTCTCTTTTGGAGTGGACAGTCTAAAATCCTGTGATTCCAACGTTCTTATTCTGCTCTGTTGCTTTGTTTTGCCTTTTGATTGTTAATTTTATGGGCTTTTTTAGTTTTAAATTCTTCTGCTGAGCTCTGACACACCTCTAGAAAGTACAGTAACCTTTGGTCATTAGGTTGATGAAGTTTTATGTATGTGCACACTTATCTGATACAAACCATATCTGGAGATAGAGTGTAAATGTCAATCATTGAATAAATGTGTATTTTTTCAAAGCTCTTATTTATTTATTTGAGAGAGAGAGTGAGAGCATGAATGGGCAGAGGGAGAGAGAGAATCTCAAGCAGACTCCATGCTGTGTGCAGAGCCCAAGGCAGGACTCGATCCCATGACCCTGAAATCATGACCTGAGCCAAAATTGAGAGACACTTAACTGACTTGAGCCACCCAGGTGCCCCTAAACACGTGTTTTAAACCCAAGAGCAGGTACCTTCTCAATAAACACAGGAAAAAGAGTTAAAAAGAGTTAAAGTCATAGAGTCATAGATTCATAGAGTCATATAGACTCATAGAGTCATAGAGTTAAAAAGGACAATACCCATGAAAACAGTGTGGAAGAAAGAGGTAGGTCAGCTCACGGGCCACAATCACAGGCTTCGACACAGAGGGCTGTAAGTTTGGAGCCTGGCACAGCCATTACAAGCTGCATGTTTCTGAAACGCTCATCTCACCTTTCTTGAGACTTCATTTCCTCATCTGAAAAATGCAGTTATGAGGTTAAGGACCATGAGGCTCTAGAAGCATTTGTGCAAGTAACTAACTGGTATGAGTGGTCAGAGGACTTAAGGGAGAGGGAGAGAGTGTGGGACAGGAAACCCAGGGCCCTGCCTCAGGGAGCGCTCAGCATGGGCTGGTTTCTTTTGTGACGGAAGCAACAACTCCAAGGTCACACTTGCTGCAAGCGAACAGTTTGGGCGACCCCAAAGTAATAGTTTAGTTTACTTTAAAGCTTACTTTAGAGAAAATTCATAAAGGAGCCAAACATTGTCAAAATGTTGGCAATGGACAGTCTTACATTGTGGAGTTTATGGTGAGTGTAATTCAAATAAAAAATGTAACATTGAGACAATTTAAGAAATGCGGGGTTCACAGATGATAAACACCTGTCATATTTTTGGTTCTATAACTTCTTTTGTGCTCTCCATCACCTGGGTCTCTGTCATTTCCTGGCAACAGGGAACCTTAGCCTTGGCAGTCAGATGTGAGAACCCGAGATTTCAATTTGAGCAAAAATGTGTGCTTCTAGACTCTGGGAATTTTCTTCTTGTCACTCTGGATCTCATGGATTAGCCCCATGTCATGATTTCATGTATCAATTTGGCAGGGCCACAGTACCCATATATTTGGTTAAACATTATCCTGGATGTGTCCCTGGAGATATTTTGTGGATGTGATTAACATTTAAATCAGGGGACTTCAAGCATAGCAGTCTCGATCCATAAAGCGGGTGGGCCTCATCCAATCAGGTGAAAGTCCAGTAGAACAAAGACTTAGGTTTCAGGAGCAAGAAAGGATTATGCTGGCAGGTGGACTTTGGATTTGAACAGTAGCTCTTGCTGGGTCTCTAGCCTGCTGGCCTGTGCTACAGAGTCCAGACTGAGAAAACCCGGACAGACATATGAGCCAATTCCTTAAAAATAAAACTTGGTCTCTTAAACCTCTTAAATTGGTTCAGTTTTTCTGGAGAACCCTGAATGATACACCCCACAAAAGGGAAGTCTGTCCAACTTTGGAGATGTTCTTCATTCTAGGCACCTGACAATCTCTTTAAAAAAAAAAAAAAAAAAAAAGGTCTTTGAAGACCGATGTTGGAATTCTGATAGGGATGCTTCCTAATGCTTTGAGGTCCATGGGTGTCCTGCCTCCCTGAGCCTTGTTCTTCTCATTGTTACAGAGAAGGAATGGAAACTGTGCTCTAGCCAACTTGAGAAAACTGAATGATGTGTTAAATTATGTCCTGCTCCCTGGTAAACACGGACCAAATGTTGAGACCTCCTCCTCCTTCATTCTAAGCAGACCTCGGGAGGAAAGGTGTACAGTTCCTCCTGCCTTTGCAAACTCCAGAACATTTTCTCTGACAAGGCAAACCTACAGAGCTAGAGTTGGTAAGAAGGGTGAATGAAACCCCAACTCTTTCTTCTTCCTTCTATTCAAGTTCTATCCGTATAGATAAGCAATCATCATCAGAAACCAGCCAGACATTCAATGGCTCAAAAAAGAGTTGTAGCTTGGAGTAAATAAATTTAAAAATAAATAAATAAATAAATAAAAGAAGACAGATAGTTACGAAATAAATCCTCTGGTTTTGGAATTTCTTTGGTTTGTTTTCCATATTAATGCCTTGATGTTTCTGCTAACCAACATTTGACTGTTTTATAACTGCTACACTTATTCTGTCAAAGTTTGTAGGGTTGATTTTTTTTTTTCAATCTTTGGGGGGAAAAAAAGTTAGTTTACAGTTTATTAACTTGGATTGCTGGAAATCGCTCTCATGAGTTTTCAGCTGTAACAAGACCTTGGAAAAGTGAGTCCCTAAGACCAATCTGTAAGACTTAAAAGCATTAATAGCTGTCATTGAAACAGCAGGAGGAAAAATAGAATGTCTTTTTTTCTACCTCTGCATTCAGTATCAAGTTTTTGTATTTTCCCCATAAACAGCCTGAATATGATTTTGCTTTTCTTTTCTCCTACAAAACAAATGGCTATTTTCTGTAATGATGATAATTATAGAGCACCTAAGGGCTTAAAAACACATTCACTTGCATGCTCTCTATTAACGTGCTGCAAGCTCACTTCAGAAAAGAAAGACTATTTGCTGATGATCTGTTTTAAGTTGAAGGAACTGAAACTCAGAAAGGATGACTGACTTAACCAGAGTCAAGTGGTCACAAGTGGCTGAAGGCGGTCTGGAAACCAAGGTGTGAACTTTTTGGCAATTACAGACTATATGCTCCAGTTATGCCGATTCAACAAGGAAACTGAGAACCAGCTCCCTCTCAGTGTCTGGGTTCCCCTCCATTTCCTTGTTTTTCCTCTTTTAGGAAGACACATCAGGGTATGTCTTGGCCATTGAAGACTCATTCCCACCTGAAGCCAAAATGACCAATCGAGTGCCTCCAGGAGCCACAGTGAAAGGAAGAATGGGCGTCTCTTGTGTGGAGCTGAAGTCCTCTCTCTAGGACGTAAATACCTGTGTGGTCTCGTCTTCCTCCTTCACCTCTATGACCTAGATTTCCCCATGTGCAGTTGGGAAGAACAATATCCAACTGGTAGTGTGATTAAATTATTACATAGGATAATATGCACATAGAGATGAGGTCAACATATACTAGGTTCTTTTTAAGTGTTGCCTTTATTTCTCCCTCCCTGGAATAAGTTGACTCCACCTCAGTACACTGATGCTGATGGACGGGTACAGGCAACGTAAGGCAGAAGTTGCCAGAAGATCATCAAGTCTGCACGTGCCATCCTGGGCACCCAGCTAACCCCCTTACCCAGCCTCCACCACATGAAGCATTGCTGGGTCTTCTCACACTGTCCTCCATGCTCCCCCTCTGGCTTGATGAAGAAAAATATGGCAAATATGAAAGCCACTCTTTCCTTTAGGAAGACACATTCTAGAATGATCTCAAGCAGGAAATGAGCTTCTAATTTGTTAAATCACTGATATTCAAGGGTTTATCTGTATTAGTGGCCAGAGTCACCTTACCCATGACCTTCTCACATAGTAATGCAATTCACTGAAAAACAGCTCACACATCTAGACAAACAGCCAGACACACGCATACACACACCAACACACAGAGAAATCTAGCATTTTGTGGAAACAATGAATATCTTAGTGACTTAATATTTGATTTTTCACTTGATTATTCTTGGTCTCTCCATGTACAAACATAAAACATGCTATTAAGAATTTTAAGACTTATATCCAGTGAGACCTATCGAGGTCAATTTGAGAGCCCCTCTTCTATTGCTGTTTTATACATGCCGTCTTCTCCTTGAACGTCTCTGTGACATGGTCCCCACTGCCTGCCTCCCGCGGACACTGGTGACCAGATAGCTCTAAGTGTTACACATTAAGATCAGAGCTGTCCTCTCTCATATCTATCCATGTTCTATGGCTCTACCATCTGAGACACCAGGAATCAGCCTGCTCCTTTTTCTGTAGAAGACTCCCTCAAATAATTGAGAATTCAGCCAGTTCTGCTGTAACTCTTGTTTTGAAAATGCCTATCTGTTTCAATGTGATTGATATATTAAGACACAGTTTAAAAATTACAAAAATTTTGTCTTTGCTTATATGCCATTTCTTCTGTGAGAAACACTGAGTGAAAGCAGAAAACATCACGCAGCTGGGTGGAGCCACACAGCAGGGCACAGACCACACAGGAGTGTACCCCTCGAACACCGTTCCACTGCCCCGGCTCGCTGTGTGTCTTATGACTCAAAACCACCCATTTCCCATGTTATAACTTCCCTTCCAACTTTCCTTCCAACTCCAGGATGCCCTCCTTCTACCACTTCACCATAGCTAAGACCCACCTTCACAAGCAAACTTGGATACTTTTTCAAGAGAAGGAGCCATATTTATTGTAGAATTCATATATTTTTCTCAAAATGTGTTACCTTCTTTATTAGGTCTTATCTCAGTTTTTCTCCATGTGCATTGATGAAGTATTTGACTGTTGTGCCCTGGCCTAACTTCCCCCCAGAATCCTGTGGTTTTTACTGCATGAGTTGGCATAGTGATTTTTGGGAGCACCTATGTTGCGTTATAGCAGAGCTGACTGTAGAGGAGGTGCCTTGCTCTAGTCTGCTCAGGGAATGGGCAGTATTTGTTCTGAAGGTCCTCACACTCTCTGAATGAAGAGGTAGCATGTGCCTGGCCTAGCCGGGCCTGATACTTAACACCCGGCGATAAACAAACACCTGTGTCTTCTCTCTAAGTATGTATAGGTTGGAGACCTACCAACCTCCCAGGACTCCTGGGAAGGAGAATAAACTGTCAAATGAAGGAGGATGACAATGAAATGGTGTCATTTCTGACTCAGCTAACGCAGCCACTCAAAACAGGAAAATGGAGTCAATTCTTGCTTGGTGGGGGGTGCCCTGTACCAGAGCCGATGCCAAGTGTTTGTGTGAGCCTTAGGTCAATTCAGCCCCACTTCAGACTCTCAGATAAACATTACATCTGCCATTCTAGAAGCAAGGGAGTTAAGAGTTTTAGTGTCTTCCCAAGAGCTAGGACTCGAATGCAATGGAGTTTGGACACAAATTCATGTGCCCTTCCCAATAGGCCATGGTTTCCTCCAGCGTGCTTTCTGCTCTACCCCGATGTCTGCTCTACTAAATTCGGGCCAGAGCACGTGCTTGGTCCTGGGACTTCTTTACACGGAGCCCACACAGCCGCCACAGAGGTGAAAGTTGGAACTGGTATTCATCTACCCAGCAAGGATGAGAGAGGAAAACAAATTCCAGATGATTAACAAATATTACTTGCCTTTGAACCTGATTTAAAACTAATAAAGTTGCATAATTCATGAAATCATAAAGTCAAACATTTTATGAAAGTGTATCACATATGGAAGTGATGACCGAGCATCTAGTATCCATGAAATGCAAGGGCAATTTCTAAGCTGCATTTCAAGTGGTGCTTGAGGGATTATGACCAGCCAGAAATGGCCGATACTATAGGGTTGTAGCCATTTGGTGCCGGCATGGAAACTAAAAGCTGGAACTGCAGCCAGAAATGCAGTAAAAACAGACCATTCATCCTGTTTCTATGACTCGTATTCATCACCGCAGACAACCAGGTAATTCAATTATCTTTGGCCTTGGAAGTCTGTGTCGTGTGGTTTATGTGCCTTTCTCTATCAGTCTCTGCTGTTCAGTCAGACCTGGGGATGGTGGTGTTGGGCTGACCGGAGGGGGGAGAGCCGGGGGTGCATGTGGACAGGAGGCTGAGGAGAAGAACCTGGGTTATTTACTTGAAAGTGATGACAGTGATCTCATGGTGCAGAATGCATTGTCCCTTGGAGCCCCCAGTAAGAATAACATGATTCACTTTTATAGCAGCACATTTTATACAAACTCTTTTGTTGGTGGAGAAAAATGTCTCATCTGACATGATTGCAGGGGAAATCTCCTTGTGTTCTTTTCTCTCCCTTGCCCTTAATATTCTCATGCCCATCTATAAGAGCACATAAAATGTGTGGCAAGCAAGATGGTAATGAGGTGGCAGACTTTTTCTAACACCAGAATTTCAATAAGGATGGAATTTGCCTCCAAAAGAGGACAGTGATCTTTTCACAAACACTGTCCTTTGTCCTGAGGCACACAAAATCCCCAAATCCCTAAAATATTTCATCTGAAGATAAAATAATTTTGCTTTAGCCTAGACTGAAAAAGAAAAGTGGAGGGGGGAGGCATCTATCAGATACAGCCAGGAAAGTCCTGTTGCTTAGGGAGAAGGTAAATTAAAGGCTCCTATCTTATCTGTATTTCAATTAAAATCTTATTTTTGGTCCCCAGCAGTGCAACCCGTTGAAGTCTTTCCAAGTTTAAAAAGAAAAAAAAAAAAAAAACACCATTTCAGTAGGTAGACGTTTGAGACATCTTTAATGGACATTCTCTACATGTGATGTGGGCTACTTTTCATGTGTGGGAGAAATGACACAACAATATTTTGAAAGAGAGATGGAAAGGCAATGGTGCCTTACCCTGGTGAACTTTCTCTTACAGGAATTTTTTTTTTTCCAGCAAGTTCCCATTTGAATATTTGCAAAGCCACCCCCAGTACTTAAGAAATCATAGCTAAGGGAGTTGGAGGAGAGAAACACAGGAAAAGGCGTTGGGAACTTTCTATCTTGTCAAAACCTTTCTAAGATGCTAAGTGCAGGATAGGGGTTATTGCCTCCAAGCTGGTGGGGAAAAAAAAAAAAGAGAGAGAGAGAGAGAGAGAAGCCAGGATCCAGACTGAGAGAATGTTAGCCATGTAAGTTTATGAAATCAGCCTTGTAGGAGTCCATGCCTGGGATCGGAGGCCCCGTGCTAAATCATAGACTAAATCAGGCATCAAACAATAGGTCAATCAATCAATCTGTCAGTCAGGCTAACTGTGAAGGGATATAAAACTACGTTCCAAAGTAAAAATAAGGTAAGTGTAAAATGTGGGTTTTAAGCCAGCCAGTGAGGAAACAGGAACAGGGAACTGCTATGTCCATGAGACTGTGCTGTGTCATCCCTGTAGGACAAAAGGGCAGACAGAAAGCAGGAGCGTGTTCTAGAGTGAAGAGAGGAGGCATGGGTTCTAGAACGTTCCTTGCTGACGTTGCCACAGATGACCAAGACAAAGGGCAATAAACTTTCTGTGTAAAGGACTAGAGAGTACAGATTCCAGGTGTGGCGGGTCATATGGTCTCTGTCACAACTATTCAACTCTGCTGCTGTAGAAAAGCAGCAGCCACAGACAGTATGCGAATGAGTGGGGCAACTGTTTTCCTGTAAAACTTTACTTATGGACACTGAGATTTGAATTTCTTGGTCATATTCTTTTTTAAAAATATTTAATTCATTTATTTGCCAGAGAGAGAGAGAACAAGCAGGGGGAGCAGCAGAGGGAGAAGCAGACTCCTCGCTGAGCACAGAGCCCGATGCGGGACTCGATCCCAGGATCCTGGCATCATGACCTGAGCTGAAGACAGACGCTTAACTGACTGAGCCACTCAGGTGTCCCTGAGATTTGAATTTCTTATAATTTTCATGTCCTAAAATAGAACTCTTTCTTTGATCCCCCAAAACATTAAGATACGTAAAAATCACTCTTAACTCCTAGATCATACAATGGCCAGCACTGCCCTGGTAATGGTAGTTTGCCAAGCACTGATCAAGGTGATACTTTAATACCACAGCCAGTTAACTTATTGAGCTAACAATTTGCTGAGCCCTCACTGAAAGTCAGGCACTGTTCTGCATGCATTTCCAACTCCTTAACTCTTCTTCAAGGGAGCAAGGTAAGTACTATTTCTACCACCACCGCTTTGCAAATGAGGGAACTGAGGCTCAAGGAAGTTAACTAGCTTGCCGGAGGGGTGCAGAGCTGATGAGTGGCAGATCTAGAATACGCCAGTGCATCTGGGTCAGAGTTGGAAGTGTGCGGGTTGCCATGAAGAAGGACAGATCTAGAACCCACGAGTCAAGTTGCCTAGCTTCACATCAAGGCTCCAGCACTTGCCAGCTTCAGGAGCAAGCTTCCAAACCTCTCTGAACCTCAGTCTTCTCAACGTGGAATAGAACCGTAATTGTGTGTATCTCATAAAATAAGTTAGATGAATAAATGAATTTCTGATCCCTCTCCAGTGCCCAGTAATGTTGGTTAATGTTACCATTAAGTATGCCTTGTCCTAAGTTATATTCTACCTTTTGCTTTGAAAGGATGCCATACCAACTTTGGACAATTCTTCCAGAGTCATTCTTTGCGTGAGGGTTTGGTAAACGAGGCCAGGCTCACTCCATCCATAAACATAAAGCTTAGGATATTTTAAACATCCTTGAAAAGTCCTGAGGATTTTTCAGACAGCCCCTGGATCCCTCCCAGGGGTCTTCCTGCCGTTCCTGGCTCCGTTTGGTCTGGAAGCACAGGGGACATCCAGCACTGCTTATGGAATGCAGAATCACTGGGCTCGAAGGGACCTGGAGGGGGAATCTCGTCTGACCTTTCCTGCCTGCAAGAGGGGGAGCATGCAAATCCTGCCCACCGGCACTCTAGGCGTGCAGCCAGCCCCCCAGGTCTCTTGCATTTCGGGAAAGATCCATAGTATCAGCTCAGCTAAACTCCATCTGGTCTTATGTAAAAAACCCTCATTATTTTAGGCAATGGAATTCCTAAGTTTCGAAGATTTTCTTTTCTTTTCAGTAGTGCTTCATTTTAAAATCGAGACCAGAGCCTACCAGCACACGCCCCCACAGCTCCCCTTCCAAAAGCCTCAGTGACTGCCTGTGATCTGTAGGATAAAGTTCAAACTGCTTTTTTTGGGTCTTTCAAACTCTCATTCATTTATTTATGCAACAGAGTTTTGTTAGTTTCTATTACTATTTTCAGAAGCACACTTTAGCATCTCTGAAATTGGATGTGCCTTCCAACCAATGGCATGCTCCCATGGCACGTTCCCATCCCTCTCTACCAACAGCGGTCATAGGTCGTGGCACATGCCTGCACACCAGCGTGCAGACTTGCAGACAATAGCCAGGAGATGATGACACTGAACCTTTCTAGACCTCTGGGACCCACGCAGCTGTGCGAAGCTGGTAAATCATCCAGGCTTAGCAACAGTTCCCAAAGAAGAGTGAAAAAAACAGGCTAGTGCTGCATAATCACAAAGCCAACTTCATTGCCCAGCACAAACGACCTTAAATTTATATGAATTCTTTTAAGAAATGCTGCATTGCCAACACTCTAGGTGGAAAAAAAAAATAAAAATAAAACCCCGATACAGTATGGGAAGGACACAGGCCCTAACTGAAGGAATGATTTGGGAACGTTGCCATCTGCAAAAAAGTCCAAAGACTACCATAGCCATATTTTTCTTTCTATCATAAGAATGATAAATGATAAAAAATCTGTCTATTTACATTTAAAGGATTTATTTCTGTATGTACGAAATAAAATTTCTAAGTATTAAGAGAGCATTGCATTGTGGTTCCATTGCCAATACTTTCTTTTCCTCTGCCCCCCCCCCTTGGTGGTACATAAGATATTTCATCTCACAACTAATGGTAGCTTCGACTCAATAAAAGATGGTTGTGTGCTAATCATGGACCATATGGAAGCAGGGCAGGGCAGAGATGAGCACAGATGGTTCTCACTCTGTAGGACTCACAGTCTAGAGCAAAAGGTGCCTGTCCTCTATGTCCCCTATCCCTGGCTGCCCCTTTCTTCTTGGAACCAACCTATAGCATCCTTGAAAGCCTAGATTAAATACCAGGTCTCCTGAGATATTTTCCCAGATTATGTGTCCTTTCTCGACCATCTGCCGAAATAAGGGCTTCCTCCTCTGTGCTTCTATGATACCATCCTCATACTCATGGGTTCTAGAGTCAGGTGCCTTTGTTTAAATTCTGGTACCTCTGCTTGGGTAAGACAATTAAGTCTTCTTGGCCTCAGTCTCTTTATCCGTATAGTGCATATGGATCTCATGCTCATCTTGTGTAGCTGATTTGAGGACTGGATACATTAATATGGTCAGGACACTTAGAAGAGTGCCCAGCATAGGGTTTGTAGGGTTGACTATTGTCAGCATTAATCTCACTGTAATTTGGTTCACTGCGATGGGGGTCTGTGGGTAAGCTCCTTGGGAGCTAGAATGATGTCTGTCAGTCTTATTTCTCCACCCGTATGTAGTATAGCATTTGGACCAGAGTCAGGAGCCACTCATTAAGGCCCTCAATAAACATTTATTAAATTTAATACCTAGGGTGCATTAGCCAGCTTTCTAAGCTCTGATCATAGAGAGCTTAAAAGGTACCTGTTAAATGAGTGAACTAATGATTATTCACTTTACAAAAAGGGGGCTGGCACCAGAAGACCACAAAATATGCCCTGCTTGGCCAAAAAGAAGAACTCTAGGGGTCACCAGCTGATGGCAGTTCAAGAATTCTGGATGAAATTTGTTATGTTTTATTTGTTTACTTGTTTGAATTAACAAATTCTTATTGAAAATTACTACCAGTGCACCTGCTAGTGTGACCTTCTACACTATTCTTTGGCTCAAACAAACTCCTTTAAGGAGCCATCCCTGACTTGGCAAGGGTAATGAAATGCTCAGTAGTATAAACACTTTCCACTGCAGGATGCTGGGGACAAGAACCACAGTGTTCCAATTTCCAGTGATCCACATATCCCTCCTTCTGTTCTACGAGTTGTCTCGGCCATGGAACTCGCTTCCTGCTATAATTTTCCTCTTGGCTCAACACTTCCGAGTTGACTTGGACTCAATTCTTCTTTCGGGTCTTTGTTGGTTCTTCTTCTGTTTCCCTGTTTCAGTCCTTACAATAATAACTTTGGAGGTAGCACTTGTGTTTGCTGCCATTCCCGGTTTGGGGCTCTGTCTTCCCACTGACCTGCCCATGGACGACCTCCCTAGGTTCTCCTTACTTGATGACATTCGCAGGGAGGGGTAAGCGACCATTAGTGTGCCTCATCTAATATTCCTGAGTCTCTGCCTTTTGGGAAGAAGGTAAGTTCGTTTCTGGAGCTACATTGTAGTTTTTGCCAAGAGTCTTGAGCTGAAGAAATATGGGTTATGTCCACCTAAACTATTTGTATGTGAAAGACCTTCAGGTCCCTTTGTCCCCTGCTTCAGTGACCAGCATGGTCAAGATGGCTGCTGACCTATCAAGGTGAGTCTTAGGAGTCAAGAGGGAAGACATGGAACCCTGTGGGATCCAAGACAGGCGTAGAACATGAAAAAGAACTAAAGCTTGTTTGCTGTAAGCTACGGATGCATGGGAGTTTCTTGTCACAGCAATATCCAGACTACAGTGTATATAATCCTGGCTGTGGGAAGGGCCCACAACACTTTCTACAACCCTAACCTTGATTTCCTTTTGGATAATTATCATGACCCATGAACTGCCCCTTAAATCCGTGGGACAGTTTTGGTAAGGCATCAGCCAAACATTTCAAGATCTGTGTATCTGTATCACACAGAAGACAGTCCGCGTTGCCAAGTTGTATGTCGACGAACCAGTTCTGGCATTTATTACAATGGACAAATAGCAGAAAGCTGTCTAACAGAAACTTCTACTGTTTAGGGAACAGAGCTGGGATTAGGTAATGGTGGCGGGCAACATTACGAGCATTGTGCCTGACGCGGGGCTCGCTTAGATTCATTCATAGCGTGGAATCATTTCCAAATGCCAGTTGCCACTCTGCACGCGGCCCCAGCGTCTAATATTTCTAAACATATTTCGGCTCAGTGACACCTTAATGGTATACAATAGCAGCGGGCCTCCCTCTTAGAAAAATGGATACTCTCATTTCTCTAAACATTGGGTCTTTACCTTTATCCATTTCCATTTAAATGCAAATTTCAATCATGTCCACCTTTCTATGTTCCAACATGAGCGTATGGAAATGGTAGCAGCTTGAATCCAAATTTCAAGAGGCCGGGAGCTGTTCCCTATGGGGGTCCTAGACGAGTTCCGATTGTTCTTTTTTCTTGTGCCCCTGTGTTGCTGAGACCAGCCTCAAGGGAGCATTTTGATTCCATTGGCTACATCAGAAGAGGGAAGGCTGACAACCAGAAGTGGAGACACGTGGGTGTAGACATCACTAAAAGGTCTCTGAGGTGAACTAGTGGCATTTTAATGAACCTGGCTTCTTATACCCTTTATCCTGGACTCCCAGAGACGGAATTCAGGGCCCAGGAGCTCCTAGAAGGGTCCAGTGTACAGTGGCTGCATAGTGTTTCTGTTCCCCAACTCACACCATCTCCCTCAAGTCCTAAGTTAGAGCCTTGCCTCCCTGGCCTGGCAGGCAAGGCCTTCCTTGTCTGTGGACAGAATTCTGGGATCAGGTGAGGCTAGACCAGGAGAAGAGTCCCTACAGGAGGGCTGAAGGGGTTGGTGCAACGTGCAGGGAGATTTCCTGAAAAAAATCCTTAGCGTGGAGCCAAGGGCCTCCAGAGTCCTGCCAGTTAAAGAGCCACACCCAGTGACCAAGGCTCACTCATGTCCTTTGTCTCTTGGTCATTCCAACAGTTCCCTCTGTGTTCAGCTAAGAAGTCTTTCTGGCCTAAAGACCTTTCCTTGGCATAGGAAAGAGGGAGCACGGGTAGGCTGTTACGAAGGCCCAGCTTGTCTCAAGATAAGAGAAAGTCCCTGGAGAAGGAACATTAAATAGAGGAGGGAGAGAAGCAGACCCATTGCTGAAGGGAAGAAGGAAAGGAAGATTCTGTAGCGAGTGAGCCCGAGACTGAGACTTGGTCCTCTGGGCTTATGGTTCAGAAACTTTGTCATTGTGCGTTAGTATGCTCTTTTTGTACATTTTATGCTCTCTTGGGAAAGGGGAGAATTTCTAACTGAAAACTTCAGTGTGGCTGTAGATCCTATTAATGAAAGACACTGTCAGGGCCAAGGGAGGTGAAACCCCCTGCTGGGCTGGCTGGACAGCATCAGGGAGGGTTTTCACTTCAGAGTCACAGTCTTGGATAGGAGCCGAAGCAAATGTGGGGACCCTAGGGGAGTGTGTCAAGGAGAGCAGGGATTCCAGACCTCATCATATGAGACATAAAGGAAGGGAGATGTGCTGGCATGAGGGCTGGACTCCTCCAACACAGCTGGTTGGACGACTCCCCTTGTGTTGCAGGTGCACCAGGCAGATCAGACAAATCAGAGGCCCAGGCAAGAAGATGTTCTTTGAGTCTGCACTTTATAGTCAGATCACAGAGGCTGTGCACTGGGGGATGAGCACCCTTTCAATGGAGGGATGCAAGGGGGGGCTAGTCACTGTCCTCTGGGAGGAACAAGTGGGGAAGGGCTCCCTGCTTTCAATGGGAGATGGCTGAGGTGAACTCTGGGTTTTCTCATGGAAGCAGGATTCCTGTTTTGCCTCCCACAGGGAGGCACTGGCTTCCTGTGCTGCCCAGGGGCTTGCAAAGTGCAACAAAAATTCCATTCCCTTACCTGCTGACAAATGGAGCTTTTTATTCTAAAGGCTTTTTGTTCTTTCCTTTCCAACACTTCCCACTTGAGTGCTGGGGTCAGAGATGAAGCAAAATGGCAGCAGAGGGAAGGAGACCTTGGTGCCCCAGAGCCAGAGAACTAAGTGATACTTGTCATGTGTCTGGACCTCCTTGGAGGAGGACAGATGGTTGCCACGCCTTCCGCTGGAATGGGGCTTGTATGAGACAACACACACAAAGCCCGGGGATGGGTGAGATCGGTGATCTGCCACACCCCTCTGATAACTTGTTTGTCAGTGAGATAGGGCACCAAGGATGCTTTCTAGAGTAGACTTTCTTGAGCACTTGCCTTGGGCTTGGATCTTCAGGGAGGACCACCTGGCAGGTGTCACCACCTGCCACCACCTGGCAGGTGCCCTGCATATCATTATAGGGTTGTGGGGAGTTGGGGACGTCACCAAGTCCATGTTTCATTTCAGTGTCTCTGCTTATAGGCTTATGGGTATTTCAGGCTTCTTGTCTGTAAAGTGGGGTTATCAATACCTGGCCTAGGATCCTGAGAATTAAAAGAAAAAAAAAGGAATGAGATAGGACCTAACAGAGACCAGGCCACAGTGAGTTTTCAGTGCGTGCTGTTTCCTGGAACTACGTCTAACCCATGATCCCCAAGACATGTGGCTTTCACTTTACTCTGCATCTCCTTCACCCACTGATTCCTATGAGAAATAATCCCAGAGAGGGTAAATGATTTGCTCAAAGACACACAACCCAAAAGTGGCTGCTCTAAGCTAAAGCTATGGACCTGGAGGCCAGTTCATATGGATTTTATATTTTGTCTCTTCTACCAGCACCAACCTCCATAAAAGAGGTCCCATGATGGAGAACTCACTGGTCCCAAAGGTGTCAGTCTTCTGGACATTTAGACAGATGGTGTCACCCAAGACTGTCCTGCTGAAGGTCCCAGCCTGGTACTAGCTGTTTAACCTCAGGCAATGGGAGCACGAGAGAATTTTCTTCCAGGAGCAGGGTGGTGATGGTCATGGGGACCGCATGCATGCTGGGAGTCAGGAATCCTGGATTCTAGATAGCTATAGCTATTATAGTATTTCCCAAAAATGGTTCTATCAAACTCCTACTCTGAACAAAAGTAACTTGCAATAAGTGGGAATGGCTATGGGTCCTGCTTCTCTGGAAGCAGAACATGGGGGCATTCCCACACCTAATCATGGGTCTGAGAATTTTCAAAGAAAGTGGCCTATGTACTCGTGCTTCCTCTGAATGTTCCTAAAAATACTGGAATATGAAATTCTCTTCTTGGCTTGACACCTCTCAGGTCACGGGACTCACTGTGGCAAGTATCACTTGATTAAAAAATACAGTTCATGTCACTTGAGCCTCTGTTGAATTTCTTCTTGATGCCCACAAGAGCCAAAGAACCACACATATTATGTTTCAAAACAACTTCAGGGGCTAATGGAAGAGACCGACTTACAAGCCTACCTTTAAAACACAGGATGGTAAGTACTACAGACCTTGGGGTCACCCAGAGGAGCACATCTGATCCATGCTGGGGAGGGCTTCCCAGAGGAGGTGATGGATGAGTTGAGTTCGAAGTTTGAGTGGAAGCTAGCTAGGTGATGGAAGGGGTGAGGGAAGAAACATCTTCAAAATTGATTTCTTTGTTTTCTTCTTGGCTCAGAGTTTGAGATTATTGGTCCATGAGTTCCCTTAGCTATGACACATGGGACAAAATCACATTATTTTGGAATCCTCATGTACCACTTTGCTTTTGGTCTGGATCTGACCTCCCATTTGAAAATAGTCTGGAGGCCTTTCTTTCTTCAGTCCAGCATCAGCAGGGATGTCCATGGGGACGTTGTGGAGAGCCTGAGCCAGGAACATCCAGCCATTCTCCCACCAGTCCCCCATCCACCATCACATGAGGATGGGTCAATAGTCTTGTCTCCCCAGTGAGGAGGGCAGCATCTTGGAGCAGCAAGCGTGGTGGTCCAAGAGTCTGGATCCTTGCTTGGAGTCTATACCACCATGTTGGGACACTAGGTGATTAATATATGTCTATAAAATGGGCTTGCACAGAAAATCCTTAGAAGAAATCCTGGGGCCCATTGCCAGACCCGAGAAGGATTAGGGTATCTCAAGTGTTTTAGACCTCCACCCTTCCTTGCTCCAGCCCCAACCTCTTGGAAATTCACGCATCTGCTCTATACAATGGGGATACGTGGGTCTGATGGCAAAGAAGCAGCGAGGGTCTGCTGAGGCACTGTGCGTGAGGGCACTTTGTAAGCAAAGGGGCATGGGTGGGATGTAATTCCCTCCTTCCTGTAAACCAGGAAGAACGTACTGACCTCACAAATAAGCTTTGATAAGTGGTTCTAAGCCTTCGGAAGATATAGGAAAAAGCAACCTCTGAAGCAGGTGAACAAAAGGGACTGATGCCAATTAAGGGACAGATATGAGGAGGTGACCACCAAAGTCCTTCTAGGAACAAAACTCACCATCTAAACTTGGTTGATCAGAATACTTGCGTGCAGGGTGAAGAAGCAGAGAAAACTGAGCTCTGCATAGGAGATAGAACATGGGGCTGGGTGGGGATCGTTTGGATGAATTATGACCTGGAAAGCCAGGGGAGGTGGGTATTTTATTCAGAGCTGTGGGCAGAAGTGTCTTGGTCAGGGGACCTGGATGGGGCGGAAGTTCAGCTGGGGAAAGTTTTAGGTTTTTGCCTCTGAGAGTGTTACTGCAGTACTGTTGATGGGGCACAGAGGACAGCAGCAGCTGGGGGCAAAGGAATTGCAGGGAAGGCTGACAAACAGCCTGTGACCATGGAAGAGGAAAACAGCACACTAGAGGAACATAGCTTGGATGGAGTTCCTCCATGAGATGCTCAACAAGGAGCAAGAACTAGGTCTGATTTGGAAAGCCCAGCCCTCAGGGGTGCATGCTTAATGTGTGTTTTCAAGGAAGGAAGGGCAAAGGGGAGGAGGGGATTTGTGTAAGTGCTCGCAAGCATGCTTCCTCCCCTCCTTCTCTCCCTCCCTCCCCTGTCTCCATCCTGCTGGTCCCACCAGCCCTTCCTTCTCTGAGCACCCTCCTGGACATCTGCTATTGGCTGGTCCCATCTTATCATCTGGCTTCTTCTTAGAGGCTCTCTAGCTGCCCCCAGGGGCCTACTCCTGAGCCTGTGACCCCATCGCTCATCACCCTCCACCACACAACTCTGGTTCATGGTGTTCCTTTGCACTCATCATCCTCAGAAATTGGCCTAAATAGTTTTTGTTAGATGTTGGCTGATCCTACCCCCTCAGTGGACTGTGAAATGCACCAAAGCATGGGGTGTGGTGATCCTGTCCATTCCTGGTTGCCCCGAAACTAGGATAATGCCTGTGCTCAATAATTCTCAGGAGAATTTATTATGGATTCTTTTTTCTTTTTTTAAGATTTTATTTATTTATTTATTTATTTATTTGCTTATTTATTTGAGAGCGAGAGAGCATCAGTTGGGGACAGAGGAAGAAGAGGAAGCAGGCTCCACGATGAGCAGGGAGCCTGATGAGGAGCTTGATCACAGGACCCTGAGACCATGACCTGAGTCGTAGACAGACGCTTAACTGAATGAGCCCCCCCAGGCACCCCTTAGGGACTTTTTATAAACTTTACCATGGCTACTACTTGTGGAGCACAGAGATTGTCCTAGGCCATGCCTCCTTATATATATTATTGCAAATCCTCATGCTAAGGTCAAACCAATGTTGTCAACCCCACATTATAGATTAGCAATCTCGAAGCACAGGAGCACGGTCACATGTGCATACACAGCTGATCAGCTGATCTCTTTTGGGGAGAATGCTCCCAGAGATCTCAGAAGGTCTGCATGGGGACAATGAAAGAAAAGTCTGAATTTTGTGGGCTGGGTCCAGCTGGCCAAGAATGCAAGGCACAGGAGACAAGCAGGACACGCACTTCAGAAAAGCCCCCTCCTAGGGCCAGCCTCAGTCTCCCAGGTCCAGGAATGTGCACCGCAGGATGGAGCTCACTCTCAGCAGATGGGGGCCCTCCCTTCCAGGCAGGGGCGTGTTAACTGGACTCAGATGTTGCAACTGCAGGAGACAGACCAGTCCCCGTACGTTTGGGAGAACTTGAAAGAATTCTGGAAGAGCCATAAATCTTGGACTGGAGCCTTTTATCAACCTCTAATTTATCATGGTCTCTTAATTACTTTGACTGGAGAAGTCGTAATCCATATGTATTGGAAATTTGGTCGGCACAGGCCTGTTTTTCATGACAAAGGCAGATCTTGACACATGCTATTTAACATAGAGAGATTCCACGTGGTGGCGACTTGTTCCTATGCCTTTCCAAGAGGGGTGCCCCTTCCCCCAGCAGATCACCTCCAGCTATCTCCACTTTGCCATGTCCTGCACTGGCCCATAGCACACAAGGGGGAGAAAGAGTCTCACTCTTAAGAGACCTGATATTGACTTGGGGGTGGGGGGAAGACATCTAGATAATTCTACCTAAGCATGATAGAGGACATAGAGGCCAAGCATGGGATGTGGTGTGGCTACCAAGAAAAGGTATATGACTAAGCCTAGGGCATCAAGGAAGGCTGGCTGAAGGAGATAGTGGAGACTCATAGACCTTCAGAAAGCAAGGACTGTGCAAAGGTCTAGAATAAGATGATCACATGGAATGTTGGACAACTAACATGAGCCAGGTGTGGCTAGAACTACAGCATGTGTCTTTGTAGGCATGTGGGTAGAGCCTGGCACATAGTAGGAGCTCATCTCAGGAGCTCCAGATGAATTCAGTGTTCCTGCTTGACGTTTGTATTTGATTCACTGATGGAAAAAACTCTTGTCTTCCCATGGATTCCTCTGCGCCCCCAAGTCTGTCCCATTTCAATTCTTCCCATCTCAGTCTCTGGTGCCACCATATACCCACTTGACAGGCCACAAACCTGACAATCAAGCTTGCTTCTTCTCTTTCCTTAAACTTCCTCATCCAGTCTGTCTAGGCATCCTGCTGGTTTACCTTCAGGGCATATCCCGAGTCTGTTCAGAGTCATCCCCATGGTTCCCATCCTACTCTGAGCCTCCTCCCACTCTGGCCAGCTTCCCACAAGTGTCTCCCATACAGAACTCTGGGCTCCTTCCAGCAGAGTCTGTGCCCCAGTTGTCCCAGTGTCCCCTGCGCTGAGCTCTGCTGCATGGATACACATGTGGGCTTGTGCTCTCTTGGGACCCTTTCTGGAAGTGGTGAAGAACATTCAATTTGCCTTCAATGCTCTGCAACACATGTTGGGAAAAGCAGAGTAGAGTGCAAATGACAAAATTCTCCCAAATTTGGGAGAGCTCCCCCACCAATCATCTCTGCATCACTGAGCAGTCACTGTGCATCAGGCCCTGTGCCCTGTGCTGAATCTGGAGGGTTTGGGGACCGCAGACATGGTCTTACTTTTTGTAGCAGTCTCATCATTGGTAACCCACCACTTCTGCCCTATTCATTATCCAAGGTGTCCCAGTATAGATAATGGATTTCATGGTCACCCTGTCTCTTAGGGAAAGGTCACCACTCTCAAGTCACCCCAGCAGAATGACAAGAGGGGCTTTGCCCTAACACACAGCAGCAGGCTGAGGTGAGGACTCTTAGCTTATAAAAGCTCCCCAAATAATTCTCTGCTACCTCCACCTTCCTGTGTGTGAATACTTACGGGCTAGGGGGCCACTCATGCACACGGAGAAGCTCTGTGCCTCCCACACTGACAAAATACCATCAGGCACAATTGTACAAGGTTAAGAACCTTGTCTCTCCACCCACCCTCCGCCACCCCCCTCCCTGGGGCAGATAAGAAACAGGAAGTTTGAATCTTCATGCCATTTTTCCCAAAGTCACTTTCTCAACCTAGGCTGGAGCCGGCCTTTTCTGGGTTCCAGAATGAGTTCTCTCTCTTTACACTTTGCTGATGCTCACTTTGGCCCCCGAGAGAGCCTAGCCAGAACCAAGTGCTTTGTTAATATCACACCAGTTTACTTATTTGACCATTTTCGTTGTTTTGGATTCGGTTGGGTTGACACTCTTCCTCTAAATGTGCTGCTGGAGCGCTTTCAAGTCTGTGTACATCAGCCCAGTTTTGTTTCCCGGCTACAACCTGACTCACGGTACCACCTACGTACACCTTTATGATTTCAGGAACGGCAGTTTATGAGAGTTGTTTACACATTTAGGTTCCGAGCAGAAGAAACTCAGGTTTTGCTCTGCCTTGCTGACTCCCCATTCAAGCTAGAGGAAAAGCTGGCCCTAAGGCGAGTGGTTCAAGAAGAAGAAATCCCTTTTGGTTAATAGAACTCAAAGCTGCCTTCCACTGGCGCTATGCCTTGAGCTTCTACCGTCCACCACTGATGCTCTGTTACCCATCTGGCCACCGGGAAATACATACCTGTTGACAAGTGCAATGCCAACACCCTCATGCTTCAGTGCATGTCCACAAAATGCCAGGGGTTTCATAAATAACCTCACAGATCAGCCCCCATTAGTCCCATTGTTTTTTTTTAAGATTTTATTTATTTGTCAGAGAGAGAGGGAGAGAGAGCGAGCACAGGCAGACAGAATGGCAGGCAGAGGCAGAGGGAGAAGCAGGCTCCCCGCCAAGCAAGGAGCCTGATGTGGGACTCGATCCCAGGACGCTGGGATCATGACCTGAGCCAAAGGCAGCTGCTTAACCAACTGAGCCACCCAGGCATCCCCCCATTAGTCCCATTTTTCAGATGACGCTGAGACTCAGAGAGTGCTGTGACTTGCCCCAGGAGGCCACAGCAAGCAAGAGGTGAAATTAAGACATACATCAAGATTGCTATGATTCCAATCCTGTGTTTTTTGCTTCACCTCAGGTGAGTTCCATCTCCATCCCAAGGAAGGGTACTGAATAATAAGTCTGGAAAAGCTTTGGGCTTATTTGTGGGTGATAAAATGGCACTCCTGGGGGCAGAGTGGGCAAAGGCATAGTTGGGGTGCTCCCCAGTGACTTTGGAGATAGCACTCAACTTACTTGTCTAGATTGCTGTGTGTGTGGGTGGGTGTGTCTGTGTGTGCATGGGGGGAGCAAGTTTTAGAAGTATAAGTTGAAACTTGATCCCACAAAGTTAAGAACCATGACGAGAAGCCAGGGCTGTTCTGCATTTTTCAGCAGGGAGCCAATGACGATGTTTGAGCTGGAAATGCAAGAGAACATAAAACTCTCAGTAAGAGGACTTTTTCCTAAATGGCTCTCCATTTAAGCCCTAACTGGGGTCTTAGTTGATCTGTCCTTGTAGAGGCAATTCTAAGCAATCAGTAACATCCATTCTGCCAAATATTTTTTCATTCAACGAACATTTAGTGAATACCAGCTACATGCCAGGTACTGGCTCATTTCGGTACTAACAATTGCATCTAATAGGGAAGGTAAGTATGTGAACAGAGCATTGAAAAATGGTGTGATGGGACAGATAGAGATAAACATAGACTACTAGGGGCATGAAAGAGTTTTCAAGCAAACCTAAAAATATGTGGAAGTCTTCGACAAGTTGTTGCCTGGTCTAGATCATACTGAATGACTAGAAGTTGGCCAGAGAATGTGAAGCTATGCCAGAGAAGGGACCGCAAGAGAGAAGATACAGGGGCAAAGCATCTTCAGGTGATGGCAGAGGTATTTACTCATCACTGAATAAGCAGGTGTTCCTCTGCATCACTCCTTTGCATGGTGGCAGGGCCATGTGACCACTTGTGGTCTACTAGGTGAGAATAGAGATGTTGCATGTTACTTTCAGGCTCAAGCACTGAAGAGCTACTGTGGGCATCTCAGCTCTTTTTTCCATTACCCCAGCCATAGGGGCCACTTGTTGAGGTCAAAGGAGCCTGGAACCCTGAGTCACTGCACGGAGGACAGCTTCCCTGGACAGTTTCCCTGCATGTATGAGCTTGGGTTAAGCCACTGAGATGCTGAAGCCAGTGCCTTATTGCAGCCTGGCATAGTCTATCCCAGTGCCCAGAGAGAGTGTTGTGACTCTGAGCAGTTTGGTGTTGCCAAAGGACAAAGAACAAACAGGGGGGAGAAGTAGACTGCAGACTCCTTGTCTAAACTGGGAGTTTCTTGAACCCACGACCTCCCAACTGATACTAAATATCTTTCTTCACTATTCCCATCACAAAGGAGTGGTGTCTGGAAAATCTGATAAAGCAATTTCAGCACAACTGAGACAGCGCACACCTTCCTTCCCCTTCCTCTTTCTCCCTCATCTTGTCATCTATTGGTCAGACAAATAGCTGGGTCTTAGCCAGCCCAACTGTCCTTCATAGGTCCAGGAAATTTATTTTGTTCACTGCTGTAGCATAGGAGCCTAGAACAATGTCTGGCACATTGGAAGTGCTCAATAAACATTTATGGACTAAGCATACCAAGGAGAGGCTAACATAATAGTTTCTCCCTGAAGGCAGAGAGGATGCTCACATTATAAAGCTTGAGACACATGCCTGTGTCCCCAACTCTGCTGCTCACCAGCAGCATAACAGTCTCCTAAACCTTAGTGCTGCCTTCTAGCAAATGAAGATTGCATGCTCACCTCCCATGGAGGTGGAAGGCTCCTAAAGGTCTCAAAAGATACAGAGGCTGCATGGTTTTTATCAATTTTTTTTTTCTCTTAGATTCTAGTGATTTGATTGAAAGATAAGGTCCATTACCAGTGACAATTAGAAATGTCATTTGCAACATTACTTCGGTAGTTGGTAAGATATTTGGGACTTTAGAACTATCAAGTCATTCATCCCCTTTTACCTAAAACTTCGCTAGGAACAAAGGCACTCAGGTTCCAAGAAGCAACCACAAGACAGCAGAGTCTGTCCCCAGTCAGCGAACTCAGTGATTCCCTGCATGGAGACCACATTCTTAGGTGCTCTAGGGCTTCCAAAAATAATAAGTATGGAGATGATCTTTTGTAGAAATCCAAAAATGGCCTCTGAGACAGGATGGCATCATAGCAATGATAAACTCATCATGACATCTCCAGACATAATAATATCCAGCATGTGTGCAGCACTTTGCCTTTGTTTTCCAGTGTATGTTCATGGCAGAAATAATCAGATGACAAAGGGACATGTGATTATGTAGCTACTATTTATGAGGGGCTGTAATGTGCCAGACTCTGTTCAAAACAAGTTCCACTTCTTAGTTTTAGCCCCACAACCACCCTAGGAGGTAGAGCTTAGTATTATACCCATTTTGCAGATTGTGAAACAGAGGCACTGAACAACTTCCTCATAGCACCTCAGCTGATAAGTGGCAAAGATGGGATTCAAACCCCGGCAGCCTGGTTCCAGAATGTATGTTCTTAACCAATAAAAATAAGAAGAAATTTGGCTGCTTAGATAGGTCAGTCAGCTAAGCATCTGACTTCAACTCAGGTCATGATCTCAAGGTCCTGGGATCAAGCCCCATATCCAGCTCCCCTCTCAGTGGGGAGTCTACTTGTCCCTTATGCCCTTCCCTCTGTTCCTGTGCACTCTCTCTCTCAGATAAAATAAATTTAAAAAAATCTTTAAAAAAATAATAACCAGAAACAATTTAAATCTTACTCACTGTTAGGAGCTGAATTATGTGTCTACAAAGTTCATACATTGAAGCCTTAGTCCCTAATACCTATATATGACTATATTTGGAGATAGAACCCAGGGAGCAGTAATTGAAGATAAGTGAGATCATATGGATGGGACTTAATCAAATATGACTCGTGTCTTTATAAGAAGAAGAGATTAGGATATGTTCAGAGATGCCAGCATAGAGGCCCACAGAGGGATGGCCATATGAAGAGGAAGCCAGAAAACAGCCATCTGTAAGCCAAAGAGAGGGGCCTCAGAAGAAACCAAACCTGTCAACACCTTGATCTTGGACTCTCAGCTTCCAGGAGTGGAGAAAATAAATTTCTAATTGCTTAAGCAACCCCCCCGCCCCCCAACCCTATGACGTTCTGATATGGCAGCCCCAGCAAACTAATACAGCCATCAGAACAACCTAACAAACTATGTAGTCATGCTGTCATTCAGCAAACATATATTGATATATATATATATACAAATATGCCTGTGACCATACTAGACAAAAACACATTCTACAAGATCTTTATTCTGAGGGAATTCATTGTCCAAGTTTGTCTATGTATGGCCCTGTCCTGGTGAAATAGACTTAGGATAATAGGAGATGATGCACTATGAGAAATCCATCTATCCATCCATCCATCCATCCATCCATCCAACTGTCCATCCATCCATCCATCCATCCAACCATCCATCCATCCATCCATCCATCCATCCATCCATCCATCCATCCATTCAGCCTGTATTTTTTCTTGACTCTTAGGGACTAGGCACCAGAGAAACAGAGATGACTGACCCTGACTGACAGGCTTCAGGGAAATCCTGCATGGGAAAAATCAGAGCCCAGGTCCCAGAGTCGGGTTTTATAGGTTCAACTCCTAGTTCAGCCACCTGTTGGCTGTGACTCTGGGCAGGGTTCTTAAGCTCTCTGTTTCTAGTTTCTAACTGTCAAAAGAATATCAAAGGGTTTTTAACATGGAAGTTTGTTGTAAGGGTGGGAACCATGGATGTGACTCGATCAAGTTGTGTGTGTCCATTGTGTCTGCAGAGTGATGATGAACTATAACTAAGTGCACAGAGGTTGCACCACCAGTGACATTAGAATTCATTTTGAATGTTCCTAAAAAATGTATTTGCAACCATGAGACCCTGCAGGTCATGGGACAAGGAAAATGGCCCCATGTCCTCCGAAGTCCAGTGTTCAACCTGTTTAAAGTTTTCCCATCTGAAATATGGGCGTTGGAACACTTTCCTAATGCTGAGATGTGTTGTGAGCATTTGGGCTCTCAGTGTCATTAATCTTGCATTCTACACAGGAGGCAGGAGAGTCCCAGAAGGTAGGCCAAGTTCATATAGCAGCTGTCAGAACATGAGTGCTTTGACTCCAGAATCTATGAGCTTGGCTGTAAGCAGACCAGTTGTAGTGGGAAGGGCCTCCAGAAGGGGCTCTCAGGGACCTTAGGAAAAGGATGGGGAATGCCGCTGTGTGACTTAAAGACTGTGCTAATGGATATGCAGGGGGCAAGCCGTGAGGATGCCCCAGTGACTGAGTCCATCATTTACATTTCTGGGGACACCTGGTCCCACCCTCCTCCAAGTCTCTCACAAAGGTGGCTCTGCTGCAGACACCCAGAAACCAGCTGTCTCCGTGACCCAAATGGAAATACAGTGTTTGTCCCTTACTTGAAGTTTCGCTTTCTGCTGGCTCAGTCACCTATGGTCAACCACGGTCCAGAAGCAGATGATCCTCTTTCTCACTTGTGGCCAGAGGCTCATAGTGGCCTCACACTATGTCATGTGTCTATGTCACTCCCCTCACTTCCTCTCATCATGTGGGCATGATGTTACCTCTCACTGTTGCAAGAAGACTGGTGAGGACAGTACAGTAAGATATTTTAAGAGAGAGGGACTGTAGTCACCTAACATTTATTACAGTATACTGTTATAATTATTCTATTTAATTAATATCAGTCTCTTACTGTGTCCAATTTATAAATTCAACTTCATCATAGTTATGTATGAACAGGGGGAAAACATAGTAAATACAGGGTTCTATACTACTCACCATTTCATGCATTCACTGAGGATCATAGAATGCATGCCCCTCAGATAAGGGGGGATTCTTTGCCAGAGAAGGTTCTAAAATCCCCATCACATACTGCCAGGAAAGCTTAGTGTAATGCTCACTATTCTCAAATTTTGTTAGTCCCAGCATAGTGCCCTGTACTCATTTCCTAATTAACAACTTTTTTTGCCCATTGGCCAAAAAGGAAAGGAAATTCACTGCCATGTCCCCCCGAGGTAGGCTGCTGGCCAGGGGCATGGAGCTACAGCTCCCCAGGGGAAACACACTTCGAGGTAACACCTTCTCACCTATGTCCAGTTCTGCTGTGTGCTGGTTAGTGTTTGGTTAAGGAACAAGGGCATGGAGACATTGATGAGTGCATAGTTTTATATTCTCATTAGAGTAGCCCCTGACTGCAAGCTCATTAAAGCCATCATGTTATGTTGGCAAAGATTTGCTCAGGAATTGCAGTGCTGATTCAGATTCTGCTGCATAGGGAGATAAAGTAGTGTGCACTGTGTCACTTACTGGGAATTTGCAGTCTTGGATTCAGACTTGTCCCATCATTCTGGCCTGGTCTATACATCTGCCCCGGGCCTGAGATGACCCTTTTCTCATCCGCTTTATCTGCAATGGGATTTGATGCTATGCCCTGGGATTGAGGTTTCTTTAGGAAACTAATGATTTCCTTATGATTTTGCTCAGAGTTGTCCTTCCCCTTCTGTACTTGTTTCAATGGTATGTATCCCCCAAGTATGCATATCCACCCCCGAAACCTCAGAATGGGATCCTAACTGTGTCTTTGAGGTGTGATGGCATTTATGTAAGGTCACACTGGAGCAGAGTGGGCCCCAATTCACTGACCAGTGTCCTTATTACAAGACAGAGGGAACCGGAGAGCATCCTATGAGGATGGAGGTGGAAACTGGTGGGATGAGTCTCCATAGCGAGGACATCAGGGATGGCCAGTGACCCGCTGGATGCTGGCACAAAGTTATGGAACAGATTCTTCCTCAGCCCCCAGAAAGAAATCACCCTGCTGATACCTCAATTTCCAAGTTCTCGCCTTTAGAACCGTGAGAGTCAATCCCTACTATTTGAAGCCACCGAGTTTGTGGTGATTAGTTCTGATCATCAGTGGAAACAATACACCTTCTCATTCAAGGTGGTCCCTTGTGTCTCTGACATTCTTCTCACTGCTGCCTGAGACTTGCCAGGGCCAGGATTCTCCCACTGCCCCAGGGGCCAGCTACTCATGATGATAGGCCTCTAGAAACTGAGGTATGCTCCCACACAGCCTTGGTCTCGATGACTTGTCCTGCTGCTCCTCTCTGCTCATGCCCCCTCTGTGTCTGCGTCCTCCCTCTCTGACTTCTGAACATGTGACCCAGCATCCCCTTACTTACAACTGATTTTGATGAACACTTGAGATCCTCCCTCCGTGAGCCAAGCTTAGGGCTCAGTGCAGAGGAAGTGGCCCCTGAGGTCTGGCAGCACGTCCCTGGTTTCCTATGACAATGTTATCTCATGGTGGCCTCTACAGTCTATGGGTCATCAGAGCTGCTGGGTGGGGTGTAACGATGGGGGTGGGCTCTGGACAGTGCACACGCACCCCCACTTCAGGTGCATAGTGGTCCTTACAGGACTCCAGACCACACAGGGAACCCTGAGCAGACTGAGTGTCCTCACATGTCGGTCAGGAGAATAGTCTGGAGGACTGCCAGGCAGGCCAAATGCAGAGGGTGGACTCCCCCATGAAGGGGTGTTTGGAGGCACAGACAGATGGACATCAGGAGGGTTTCTCACTAGGAAGGCAGGGGTGTTTCTGGAAGAAGAGGTGGCCAGCGATAGGGGACGGTTGTGATGGGGGGGGGGTGCTGTGTTGGGTAGGGTTTGGTTGGCAGTGGGATCTAGGTGGAGGAGGTCTGTGCGGGGGCGGGGGGCAATGGATGGAGCTTAGGCAAGCAGGAGTGGGAGGGGAGTGTGGCTTCCAGGAATGTGGTTAGAGGTGGAGCAGGGAGCACCAATGGCAAGAGATGGAAAAGCTTGGGGAGGGGAGGCTCTGCCTCTGGGAGGAGCTAGCAGGGTAAGGCAGAGTCAAACAGGCAGAGTCAGGAGCAGAACCATTCATCTAGGCAGGATAGCCCATGGTGTTCATCCAGGCAGGATAGCCCAGCTTCTGAGACACCTTCCTGAGAAGCCATCTCTGCTGACCTCTGTCCTCCTATCTGGAGGTATGGAGGGGAATGAGCCCGTGTGCCCCCTCAGTGTCAGTGACTTCTGACGGAGACAGTGATCAGTCATGATTGCCCAATTTCAAAAGGCAACCATATGGTGTCTTAAACCATAGGGTGAAATGGATGGGCAGGATCAAAAATAAACAGCAATAAGTAGTGGAGGAAATAAGTCACATTAACTCCTTTGTCATTTCCAAGGTGATAAGACTATTTAAAAAATACACACACACACACACACACACACACACACACACATCTCCATATACCTCCTAGAGTTAAGATCAACTTTGAAGGGGAGACTGTAGCAGGATATTAAAAGTTTAACGAGGCGCAGTTTCAGAGGTGTTAACATTTGACAACCAGAAACAGCAGTAGCCAAAAACTTATAATATAAAACAGACCGTAAATGATGGGCATAAAGGGTGCTTGCTTAGAGCAGGGTTCTGAGCAGTATGATGTCCTCTGAGGGGACAGATCAGACCTGGATTCTAGGTTTGTGTAGCCAGGAAAGCACTTAGTCTGGGAGTCTTCACCTAAACCAAGATGACCATGCATGCATTGTAGTTTGTGGCTGGATGGAGATAATGAGTGGGAATTCCCCTCAGTGCACCGGGACCACAACGGTAAAGATGGCAGGTGCTTATGGTGGGCCTTGCTGTGGACATCGTCAAGACTTTACTGAGTTTCTCACAGTGGAAAGGTGCGGAGGAGCTGTGGTCTGCATTGTGCCAAGTGATTTTTGCTATCACACTCATAAAACTTTCTGTAATAATTTGATTTTGCCAAACTTTAACATCTGTCCAAATAGCTCAGAGGGACACAAACCTGACTCAGACCTTCCTAATGAAATAACACATTTATTAAGGGGGTTTCAGTGGCATTTCTGGAATGTGTCCAGGTGCTGATTTCTAAAGGAGAAGGGGGAAGGAAGGTGGGTTTGAATGTGTCAGAAATTTAAATGAAGTCCAAAGAGAAGTAGATGAAGAACCCAACAAGCCCAGAAGAACTTTGGGTTCTTCTGTGCCACACATTGCTTCTTCTACCCAAGTGGGTGTCACTTCTGGCTGTTCTCTGCTTGTGCACATGGCTCCCAGGTAAGATTCTGAGGTCCTCTCAGGAGGCGTGCAGCTCCAGCATAATGCATAATTTTCATGCATGCACTCATTCATTCACTCATGCTTTCTTTCATTCATTTATTTTTAGTACTGAGAAGCAGACTGATGTGTTCGCTAAAGCTTGGCTGGGGTTTAAATTTCTCTCTATTTCTTGCTGTGTCACTTAGGAATTTCATGGTACGTCTCTGTACCTGTGTTCTCAGCAGTAAAATAAAATGAATGACGGTTCCTAATTTGATTTTTTTTTTTTTTTTGGTGAGAAATAAGGTAAATTAGCTAGCATAGTTAAGCAAAGTGATCATGGTAATGAGGGACAACTCAGTGTGCCAAATACTGTCCTCCATTCTAGAAGATAAAAAAAATAAGGTGGTCTTTGTCCCCCAAGGAGCACAAATGCTGGTGAAATGAACTAGTTTTCAAAGAAGTAGTGATTCTTTATGTATCATGTGTTATTACAGCATGGTGGTAAAAATCACTAATATGCATTGGGCATTGTTTCCTATTGTCAGATTTTTTCTATATGCTTCACATGTATTCAGTCATTTAATCCTCACCAAAACTCGGGGGGGGCAGTACTTTTTGAAAAATCTCCATTTGACAGGTAAGTCAATGAATCTACAAAACTTGCTTGCCAATTGATTTGTTTGAATCCATAATAATGGCTGACATTTACAAAGCTCTTGGCCATTTTCAACTTCTTCCCATTCTTATCCATTAATACTCACAAGAAACCTACATCATGGGGATGATTTTTTTTTACTTTTAGAGGGACTAACAGATGAAAACTTTGAACCATGAGGAGTCAAGAAACGTGCCCAAGATCACAGAGGTTGGCACAGGCTGCTTCTTAGTTTCGGACATTTTCTATAACCAGCATTTCTCTGAGATGCATCCAGCTAAAAAGACAGAGAACTAAGCCTTCCTGAGTTCATGATGTTTTTACTTGACTTTGGTAGAGCACACACGTTAATTTGTTCTCTTTCTGTTCATGCAACCCATTCCATTCTTCTGTGTGTAGTCTATAACCCTCTTTCCATCTCCACTGGGACCCCCGCTTTTCTTGTGGGACCCTCCCCACTGCATTCTCTGATTGCTTCTGATTATTATTTTTTCTCCAGATAGGTTTGTTTGCATTTTTTCAAACTGCATCTCGTTTTTAACTCATAATTCCAGCTTCGATGAGTTCCTTGCCTGTTGACTCCCACTTTGATCGCGGTCCCAGGCCATTATGATTTAGGACTTCTTTGGCAAACTTCATTAACCTGCTCTCAATTTATTAATGGTACTGCAAAATCAGACCAGACCCTTCCTAACCTGTACCCCATGGACAAAACCCTGGAAAATTAAGGATCATTATTTTTATTATATTTGGGCTTTTTCTCAACCCGTATTATTGTCAGGCCTCATCTGCATTACTTTGGTGAGGGCCAATTTCAAGAGATGGAAGTTCACATGTTTTCCTGGCACCAAACACAGATACTTATCCTGCTTCCTTCATCTGGTTTTATAAACCTATGAAAAAGGAAAGATTTCTCCCCTATAGCACATGTTATTATTTATAGGTCCAGACACACTATTATTTTATGTTATGGTTCTGAATCTTTCAAATGTTTCCTGTATTCTTTGTTCTGTTGTTTCTCTTATTAGAAACTGTCCTTTGATTTACTGCCTGGGATTGTTCTTTCTTTTCTTGAACATTTACTAGCTGTCAGGCATCTGGTGCAAAGCCTTGAGCCTTTAAGGGCAGAGACAAGAGCAAGACCCATAAGAAAGCAATCCCACCACATAAATGTGGGTCAAGCAACTTTGCCCCTTTTGACCATGCAAACTTACTAAGCATGTAACAGCATCAGGCTGTGGTTGAATGTCAGTGTACAGATTTACATTTTCTCTGAGTAACAGCTCAGCAGGTAACATCCAACAATACTCTCATTTATCCAAGACTAAAGAAACGATATAATCAACAAGTGGGGCCATACCAACCTAAAAAGCTTTTGCACAGCTGAAGCAACAACCAGCAAAATGAAAGGCAACCTATGAAATGGGAGAAAATATTTGCAAAGTATGCATCTGATAAGGAGTTAATATCCAAGATATATAAAGAGCTCATACTACTCCAAGTAACTCCCCAAAATGAAAGTCCAGGACCAGACGTTTTCACAGGTGAATTCTACAAAACATTTAAAGAAGAGTTTATGCTTATTCTTCTCAAACTATTCAAAAAATAAAAAGAGGAAAGAAAGTTTCCAAATTCATTCTATGAGACTAGAATTACCCTGATACCAAAATCAGATAAAGACACTATAGAAAAAGAGAACTACAGGCCAACATCCCTGATGAACATAGATGCAAAATACTCAGCAAAATATTCACTGAATCCAACATTATATTAAAACAATCACTTACCATGACCAAATGGGATTTATTCCTGGGATGCAAGGGTGATTCAATATTCACAAATCAATCCACATCATACATCATATCAACAAGGGAAAGGATAAAAACCTGTACGATCATTTCAATAGACGTACCTATTTAACAAAGTAAAACATCCATTCATGATAAAAACCCTCAACAACGTAGATTTAGAGGGAAGATACCTCAACCTAAAAAAGGCCATATGTGAAAAGCCCAAAGCTAACATCATGCACAATGGTGAAAAACTGAGAGGTTCTCTCCTAAGATCAGGAACAAGATAAGGGTGTCCATTCTCACCACTTTTACTCAGTGTAGTATGGAAGTCCTAGACATAGCAATTAGACAAGAAAAATAAATAAAAGTAGTTCACATTGGTAAGGAAAATGTAAAACTTTCACTATTTATAGACATGATATTATATACAGAAAACCCTAAGGATCCCACAAAAACTACTGAAACTGATAAATTGAATTTGGTAAAGTTGAAGGATACAAAGTTAATATACAGAAATCTGTTTCATTTCTACACACTAATAATGAAGTAGCAAAAAGAGAAATGAATGCTGGAACACTGAAAAGTATTAAAATAAAATAAAATGGAAAAAAAAAGAAACAGTCCTATTTACAATTACACCAAAAATAATAAAGTACCTAAGAATAAATTTAACAACAGGAGTATACCCTGAAAACTATAAAACACTTAGGAAAGAAATTGAAGAAAACACAAACAAATGGAAAGATATTCCATTCTTATGGATTGTAATAAGATACATTGTTAAAACGTCTATACTGCCCAAAGCAACCTACAGAGTCAGTGCAATCCCTATCAAAATGCCAACAGCATTTTTTACAGAACTGGAACAAATAACCCTAAAATTTGTATGGAACCACGAAAGACCCTGAATAGTAGAAGTAATCTTGGAGAAGAACAAAACTTGAGGTATCACTATCCCAGATTTCAAGATATATTACAAAGCTGTATGAATCAACACAGTATGGTATTGGCACAGAAACAGACACATAGATCAATAGAACAGAATAGAGAACCCAGAAATCAAACCACAACTGCATGGTAGATTAATATTCAACAAAGGAGGCAAGAATATGCAATAGGAAAAAGACAGTCTCTTGAACAAAAAGCATTGACAGAACTGGACAGCTACATGTGAAAGAATGAAACTGGACCACTTCTTCACAGCACACACAGTCAGAAAACCCTCAAAATGGATTAAGACCTAAATGTGAGAGCAGAAACCATAAAAATCTTAGAAGAGAGCAGAGGCAGGAATTTCTCTGACATCACTCATAGCAACATTGTTCTAAATATGTCTTCCAAAAAAAGGGAAGCAAAAACAAAAATAAATTATTGGACTACCTAAAAAAATAAATTATTAGGACTACCTAAAAATTAAAGGGTTCTGCACAGTGAAGGAAATAATCAACAAAACTAAATGACAACATACCAAATGGGAGAAGGTATCTGCAAATGACATATCTGATAAAAGGTTAGTATCCAAAATATGTAAGGAACTTACACAAGTCAATATACAAACAAACAAACAAATAATCTAGTTAAAATTAGGCAGAAGGCATGAGCAAACATTTATCCAAAGAAAACATCCAGATGCCCTATAACATACGAGAAGTGCTCAACATCACTTATCATCAGGGAAATGCAAATCAAAACTGCAGTGAGAAGGGTGCCTGGGTGGCTCCCCTTACCTGGGTGGCTCAATTGGTTAAGTGTCTAACTCTTGATTTCAGCTCAGGTCATGATCTCAGGGTGGTGAGATGGAGTCCTGCATTGGACTCTGCACTGGACATGGAACCTGCTTAAAGTTCTCTCTCTCCATCTCCCTCTACCAACCCCCATGCCCCGCTCACATATGTGTTCTCTTTCTCTCTCAAAAACAAGAACAAAACCATGAGGTATCACCTCACACCTGCCAGAATGACTAAAATAAAAACCAAAAGAAACAGCAAGTATGGGCGAGAATGTGGAGAAAAAGGAATCCCTGTACTCTGTTGGTGGGAAAGCAAACTGGTCTAGATACTGTGGAAACAGTATGAAGGTTCCTCAAAAAATTGAAAATAGAATTACCCATATAGTATGATCCAGTAATTCCATTGCTTGGTATTTTCCCAAAGAATATGAAAACACTAATTTGAAAATATATGTGTACCCCAATGTTTTTTGCAGGATTATTTACAATAACCAAATTATGGAAGCAACCCAAGTGTCTATTGATAGATGAATAAATAAAGACAATACACACATACACAATTAAATATTTCTTAGCCATTAAAAAGAAAAACAAACAAAATTGAAATCTTACCATTTGCAACACGGATGGACCTAAAAGGTATAATGCTAAATGAAATGTTAGTCAGAGAAAAACAAATACCATATGATTTTACTCAGATGCAGAATTTAAGAAACAAAGCAAATTAACCAAGAAAACAAAAGAGACAAACCAAGAAACAGACTGTTAACTATAGAGAGCAAACTGATGGTCACCACAGGGGAAGTGGGAGGGTGGATGGGTAAAATAGGTGCTGGGGATTAAGAGTACACTTATCCTGATGAGCACTGAGCATTGTATAGGATTGTTGGATCACTACGTTGCACACTCAAAACTAATGTAACAGTGTACATTAATTATGTTGGATTATTTTTTTAAAAAGAACTTATACAATCAATATTTTAAAAGTGAGCAAAATATCTGAATATTTTTCCAAGTATGCCATATGCATGACCAACAGTCATGAAAAGATGCTCAACGTCATTAATTACCAGAGAAATGCAAATCAAAACCACAATGAGCTGTCATGTCACACCTGGTAGAACAGGCATTATCAAGAAAACAAGCCATAACCGTGTTGGTGAAAATGTGAAGGAAAGGGAACTCGGGTGCACTGTTGGTGAGAATGTAAATGGGTACAGCCAATATGGAAAACAGTATGGAAGTCTTCAAAAAAAATTAAGAATAGAACTACCATATAATTCAGTAGTTCCGTTTCTGGGTATTTATCTGAAGAAAACAAACACCCTCCAAAGAGATACATGCATCCCATGTTCATTGCAGCATTATTCACAAAAGCCAAGATATGAAAGCAATTTAAATGTCAATGGATGAGTGGATAAAGAGTTAATCTATATTTGTATCTCTCTGTATCTATGTTATTTACATCTATCTATATAAACAGTGGAATATTCAGCTATGAGAAAGAAGAAAATCCTGCCATTTGTGACAACATGGATGGACATTGAAGGTATTTTGCTAAATGAAATAAGTTGGAGAGAATAAGAAAATTACCATCTAATATTACTTACGTGTGGAACCTAAAAAAGCCAAACATCTAGGGGGGGTAGGGGGGATGGTGGTGACCAGGGCTGGTGGTGGGGACACGGAGAGATGTTGGTCGAAGGTACAAACTCCCAGTTATGAGACAGATAAATTCTGAGGATCTAACATACAGTATGATGAGTATCGTTAATAATGCTTGAAGGTTGTTAAGAGACTTCTCTCTTAAATGTTCTCACCAGAGAAAATAAGTATTATGTGATGTGACAGAGTTGATGCTGCTGTGGTCATTTTACAATTCAGAAGTGTATCAAATCAACATGTTGTATACCTTAAACTTACACGGTGTTGTATGTCAATTTTATCTCGACAAATATAGAATAGGTCAAAATTAAAAAAAAAAAAAAAAGAAGAAGTTAAGGAGCTGGTGTGACTTGGTCAAACACAAGAAGTGCTGAAGCTAGGCTTTGGATGCTAACTCTGTCTAGCACCAGTGCACCTGCCCTTTGCTTTGTGGCTCTGGTCCTCCTTCCACCTTATTCAGATACAGGGAAACTTTGTGTTGTCTCCGTCCTTGCTCCAAGGCATCCCTCATCAGCCTTCTTTCTACAGATACAGTTTTGACAGCACATGTCTATAGTCTCCAGCATCTCCTCTAGGCTGTGCCCAGGCTGGACATCCTCTTGCAGTTGGCAGTTGGGGAATCCACCAGCAAACCTCCCTGGCATTTTCATAGCCCAGTGTATCATGGAGTCCATGGCCAAAGCACAGGGATGGGGAAAAAAAAAAAAAGTGGAGTGAAGTTGGATTTGAGGTCATCCAGTCCTGGGTTAAGACTAAGATGCATGCTTAGAGCTATAAGATGCTAGAGAAGCCTCCTTCTCAGAGGGACTGCCCAAGATTTATAAACCTGGCTCCTTGTGCTGCAGGCAGTGGTGGTGGTATGTGGGCCATAGGTGTAAAGGCTGCAGAGTGTGCTGTAAGTTCAAAGTGTGGAGGGTTGATTTTCACATGGTGTGCTCAGGTGCAGGTTCATTCAAAGCAATACTGAAATATGGTCATGGTTCCATGGTTTCTTCATGACCTGCAGATCTTCTTTCCCAGTGTGGTTCAATACATACAATCCAACCCTATATTTGAAGCCCTAGAGTGGGACGTTTCCATCTGGCTGCCTCGCAGGTGGTTTTAATACAACAAATAGGAACTGAACCCCCATCTTCTCCTCTCTGACCCATTGTTTTTAGTACTGGCCATCTTGCTGATTAGCACTACCATCTGCCCAGACTCTAGAGTTCAAAACCTTTATTTCACCTGGCATGCCGGCCACCAGTTGTGCCTGGAGAACAGCTTTGAGATCCCTTCCATTCTCTTTGCCCATATTCCTCTTCTTGGATCACAACTTTGCCATTTTTCACCTGGTCTCCTGTTTACCAGGCTTGCTCCCTTCCTTTTGCCTGTGGTCTCCCTAACCTTGCAATCCATTATTGTCATTCTGCTCTCAAAATCCACCCTGAGTGCTCAGTTGCCTTTCAGAGAGACTCCAAGTTCAGCACAGGGGCACATTTTTGGGAGGTCTAGTCTACATCTAATCACTAGGCTTCTCTCAGACAAGTCCATGACCATACCTTTTTCTCCGAGGGCCTGAAGTTCTTATTACTCTTTGCACAGAACATGCTTGCCAGGCCGCAGGAATTTTGTATGGGATGCTTCTTCCACCTTGAATGCATCCCTGACTTCTCTTACGCGAGGAATTAGTCATCCTTCAAGACCCACTTTTGTGTCACCTCTTAGACAAAGTCTTCTGTGAGTCCTTCAAGTCGTCTTTTCTCTATTGGTTTTCCTCCATCATTTACCTATGTATGTATGTATGTATGCATGTATATATTCATTCATGCATGCATTAATGAATATTCACCAAGCCAGACCTGTGCAAAGTACTGAATATGGAGATGAACTAGAAAAGTACCTTCCCTCAAAGGGCTCAAAGTGTCATTGGAAAGATGGATGAGGTCACAAAGCATGAATGACACAATGTGAGAGGTGCACATCCTACCTGCTCAGGTTCTAGGTCTCTCCAGGTACAGCTCAGTAAAAAAAGTGCTGAGGGCTATGTGATATTTATAATCTGTGTAAGCAACTCTGGAGATCATGATTTAACAGAAATAGGAAAGACAGACTCTAAGGCTAGCTGGTGGGTGGGAAGGTTGGGTGCAGTAGGGAGTTTGGAGCCTCTTAAGCTGGACCATTTTTGAGGAATTCAGGGCACCCTCACCACAGAGGCAACAGGATGCAGTGGGCATGCAGTGATGTGGGCACTGAAGGTTTGGTCCTGACTCCTGGGGCTGCCATCAGCCTGTCGTGACTCCCTAACCCTGGTGTATAATGAGATTTTTGTCCCAGGTATTGTCCAGTGTGTTTGTTTGTCCCTATGCAAACTATTATGTATGTTTGCATAACTATTCTATAACTCAAATCAATGGCTATATAACCGAAGAGACACTTTTGCAAACCCGTGATCTTGTTTGAACAGTCTTTGCTCACTAATTCTTTCTGGCAATACTGTTAATAATAATGCATTTCAAGGAAAACACTTCCCATATCTCTCTGTTCTCCTCCTCCTCTTCTTATTTTTCCATTGATAATTTGGAAAATACCTTACTTTTAGGTCCTTTTTATCCTTCCAATTCTGTTTTTATTCCAAAGCAGTCAGATTCTCAGCTGAGGGTGGGTATGTGGCCCACTGATTTTCTAGTCTTGACTGTCTGCAAAGCTGCCTTTTCATACACAGAGAGGGAGGTAGCCTTGCTATTAGTAGCATAGGCAGTGACTTCATCCACCGATGGACTTCTAGGAAATAAGAACTGTGTCCTTTTCTTCAAGACATATCCCCAGTGCCTAGGATGGCGGCTGGCACCCAATAAAAACTCAATAAATATTTGATGAGTGAAAGGGTAAATGACTGAATCTTTAATGAAGTTCTCAGCCATTGCCTTCTACAATGTATATTAAGTATTTACCACTTTTAAAAATTGTTTCCATTTACTCAACATGAGACTGCGTATCTCCTTCCATGCTCTGTGCTAAGCACTTAACAGATAATAGCTCATTTATTTTTCTTAACCACAAATCTAGATGTTACTATTATATCCATGTTGAGGATATTGATACTTAGAGAAGTTACATATTTTACCTAAAGAGCTTAAGCACAAGGAACTTACACCATAACCACTTCCTCCCCAGATGCCCACTCTTTGCTACTTGCAATTTGGGTTCTGCTCCCATTGCTCTTATAAAACTGTGGGCTTGAGGGTCCCAATGGCCTTCTGCATTAGTTAGGAATTAGGTTTGCTTGCTGGGAACAGAAAGTATTAGTTTGCTTGTTCTGCCGTAACAAAGTACTACAAACTGGGTGGCTTTAAACAAGAGACATTAATTTTCTCATCGTTCTGGAGGTTAAAAATTGGAAATCAAGGTGTTGGCAGGGATCTACTCTCTCCCTGTGTCTGCCCTTGATGCTCCTTGGCTTGCAGGTGTCCAAGTCCAGCTTCTGCCTCTGTGCCCACATGGCCTTTTCCTCTTTGGGGGCCCAGATTTCTCTCTTCCTCTGAAGACACCAGTCACATTGGATTAGGGCCCAGCTTCATGACCTCATGCTAACTCAGTTGCATTGGCAAAGACCTTGTTTCCAAATAAAGTCATATTCACAGTTCTTGGGGTTTAGGATTTCAACATATTTTCTTAGGGGACACAAGTATCTCCCTAACAAAGATTAATGCACATAGGGGTTTCTTCTCATACATAATAGAGGTCCAGGGCTCCATGATGTCAGAAGCAGCCCGTGTTCCCCATCTTCCAGCTCCACTACCCTCTTCACTGGCTTCCACCCTGGAAGTCCCCCATGGTTTAGGACCTCCTGAGCCAGGTGCCTATAAGCAGGTCTATCAGTTTGCTAGGGCTTTCTAACAAAACACCACATACTGGGTGGTTTAAACAACAGAAATGTATCCCGTCATTGTCCTAGAGGCCGAAAGTGCAAAAGCTGGGAGTGCAGTATATGTTTTAGGCTCCTCTCCTTGGTTTGTAGATGACTGCCTTCACTGAGCCTCTTGGTATCACCTTTCCACTTTGTGTCCAAATCTCGCCCCTGCTTTTAAGGATAGTCATCATATTAGATTAGGGTCCATTCTAATGACCTCATTTTTCTTCATTAACATTGTAAAGACCCTATCTCCAAAGGTCACATTCTAGGGTTCTGGGGTTAGGACTCTAAGATATGAATCAGGGAGCACACAATCCAACCCATAACATCATCCACCTAAGAAGTCCCACTCAATGCTTTCCCTCATATTGCACTGACCAGACTTAGTTTAATGACCATGCTACATACAGGCAAGGCTGAGAAAGAATCTTTTTTTTCTGGGTTGTTATGTTTGATCCCATCTGGCAAGAGGGGATGCTTACAAATGAGCCACATTCTGACTCCTTCTCACCCATCACCTCTTGAAAGTCCTCCTGGGCCAATCCCTTCTCGGACTTCCAGGGGCTGTCAGCCCCAGCACTCATGTCCAGAGAGATGCTGCATTCTAGCATCAGCTCAAGCAGCCTGGAAGGTAAGAGAGCTCGTTGCAGAGGGAGTGGGCCAGAGTGATCCTGTCCTTAGTGATCACCTGTGCCAAGCGTGACACGCCTGATGGTGAAGGTGAGCATCTCCTGGGGCAGACAGCATGCCTGACCTTCTACCTCTGGCCTGGATGTGCCCTCACTATAGCTTCTGGCAGACCTAGAATCTTCAGCAAGTCACTACCCAGGGATTGGCAGCTTGTCTCTAGGCAGTTGTGACAACACAAACCCCTCCTGCATGAACACACACATTATCTCAGCATCTGGATGTAGAGACTGACACCTGAGAGACTCCATCATGTTTAGGAGAAGCAGTGACAGAGAGTGACACGGGGACCTCTTCCCCTCCAAAGTGACCACACAGCGTGCTCTTCTTCATTCCCAAAGCCCCTCCTCATCCCCGGTTGTCACAGGAAAAATGCCCGCCCCCCCAGCCAGGGTCCTGCGGCTTCAGCATCCAACTATTAATCCCCCAGGGACTGCTCTCCCCTTGACACCTTCTCCCATCTTCTGCTTCTCTTCATCAGAGATCACATCCATCAATAAGTTTTCCATAGAGTGGGCTCCATAGCTGGCCTCCCCCCTTTTCCGCAGCATCTTTCCCATAGTCCTGTCTTTCTGTCCAGTCTCCTGATGAATGTCCCACCGCAGATGCTCCATCGATGCCTGATAACAGGGAGCCTGATCCTGGCACTGGACCCACACCAGACCCACCTCTCTTGACTCTGCAAGCCCCCCAGGCAGCAGGGTGCCATGGTAAGCGGTGTGGTCCTGAGAGTTAGGTGGTCTGAGGTCAAATCCTGGTGAACTTTGGTGAGGCGTTTGGCCTTTCTGTGAACATATTTTCTTCTATAATTGTTCACTGAGTAGCAGTCATGATTGTTGCCAAGTGTCCGTGGAAGCACCAGCCTTCTCCTAGTAAGACTGCACACCTGCTCTTTTTTTTTCCATAATTTTTTAAAGATTTTTTTGTTTAATTGGGGTGGGGGAGGTCATAGGGAGAAGCAGACTTCCTGCTGAGCAGGGAGCCTGATGCCTGACTTGATCCTGGGACTCCAGGATCATAACCTGAACTGAATGCAGTTGCTTAACCAACTGAACCACCCAGGTGCCCCTGCACTCCTTGTCTTAAGTAAGATTGCACTCCTTGTCTTAAGTAGATTATACTTCTTTTACCTGTACCGGCACAATGGTGTCCTGGTGTCTTGCTGCCTTGCCTATTCCAATCTAATAAAATCACCACACTCAGCCCCGAGTCTTCCTCAGGTAGCTCTGGACTCTCTCTCCTACTGACATACCTTCAGTGGCTCCCCCTTATCTCCAGATGGAAGCTCAACATCCTTATCTGGGTATTCACAGCCCTCTATAGGTCTCTTCCTGGATCTATCCTGGTCCTTGATGGGGGCTCCGTACTCTTGGTGGTTCTCTGGTGACATTCCCACTTCTCATCTCAAGCACGTATTTCATCTCTGTCCTTCAGTATGTCAAACCACCTGCTTCCGGAGACCTCACCATTCCTCCTACACAGTAATTGACTTTCCTTCTTCTGAACCAGCTCCTTCTAACTCTACAACACCTGTTACCTCTCTCCCACCTTGTGTCCTACACCTTTGTGTGATTGTCCTGTCCCCTTACCCCAGCTGGTAGGCATTGATCTCAGTGTGGTGAGGCATGTATGTTAAGTCACTAATAACAAAGAACTAAGGCTTGTAATTAATTTCTCTGTTGTTTAGAAATATGAGCAATTCCAGATCAGCTCTGAAATTCATTTGCATGCCACTTGCCTCTCCTGAACTCTAACCAGAGTTCCAGAAGCCCCATGGGAATTGTGCAGAGCCTGACCAGAGGAGTAGGTCTTCTGTGAAAGTCATCCAGCTGAGAGTCTCAGCATAAAGTAATCAGACAGAGCGGGGTGCATGATGGGAAGCCAGCTGAGTCCCCGGGGCCTCGTTCCTCTAGTGCCTTCAGCTGGCACCGTGGTCACTTGTACTGCAAGGCCTGGACCCAGACACATCCCTCACCACCACCTTATGCATGCCTTATGCCCCAGAAAAACCAAACTGACTGCCCTTAGCTTTGCTGGAGAATTTTAATAGCACAGTTGCTTGATGAAAAATGTCTCCATAAAAATGGTTCAGGATATTTGACATATACTGATTATAAGAACAAGATCAAAAGGAGTTGCCATTTACTGACAAGCAACTGATTGTCAGGCCCTGTGCATGTTAATGCATGTTACCCTTTATTTTTACAACCCAGGACCGTCCTGGGGATAGTGCTGTGATTCCAGTTTTCAGGTGAGGACGTTGTCAGCAAACAGATCACATTTATGGGCACAGTTAGGCGTGTGAACATTTCTCAGGTTTATCATATACCACACTCCCTCATTATACATAGGTCTGTGTAACTTGTAGTATTAAGTTGGAAGGATTCTGAGATATTGCTACAGTGCCTCAAAAACCAAATCACCCGGAGAACAGACTTCTGAGCCTCCAAGGATTGTTTCTTTCTTTTCCCTTTTATTGAAGGATGGTTGGTAGACATTACATACACAGTTTGATGAGCTTGGACAGATTCATATACCCATTTGCCATCACTACAATTAAGGTAATAAACATACAACATATAAATAGAATACATAACATAGACATGTAAACACCTCCAGAAGTTTCCTCATGCCCCTTTGGTTATTCTTGTTCTTGTTTTTGGTGCTTCTTTGGGAATGGGGAGCAAGAGCAAGATACGGGGGCTGTGGGATGGGTATAAAGTTACAGTTACACAGATGGGTGAGTTAGAGATCTGCGGGACAGCACAGTGCCTGTAGTTAACAGTCAGTATCGTGTACCTAACAATTTGTTCAGAGGGTAGAACTCTTATTGTGTTTTTACCTCAAAGGACTGTTTTGATTTATATAAAACACTTAATTTATCTCTCCTGAAATGAGTAATGATGAGGCTGGTATTTTGTCATTCCTCAGTGTGCGTGGCTCTGCCATGGTGGGACCCACCCCAGCCAGGCAGTGCGACGGCCACCTGCCCGCAGTCCTGCCAGCCCACGTGAGTTGGCTTTCTTTGGTTCCTCTGGAGAGCAAACCCGAAACCTCCTGATACTCTACACCCGACATCTGGCTGGTCAATCATTTCCAGCATTACAGGAAAGATTCTGATGGCTCAAGGTTGAAATTTGATTTCAATAACAATAATGCTAAAGAGACATTCGTGAGTAGTGCATTCTTTAATTTATGGATATTGACTCACACTTGTGGTTGCTTAGTATCTGAGGACTGGAAAATCGGAGACTTGATCAGTCTCACAGCATGACTGATACCATTTCATTTTCCCCAGTCCTCTTAGGACCATGCCACTGATCTCTCCAGAAGGAGAAAAAATGCAAAGAATGGCTGGCCACCAGGAGTCTAAAGAGTGCCAGCCACGTGCACGCACCACTGTTGCTTTTGCCTCCTGAAATCCACAGGCATTGCTGCCAACTCAGCAGTAGCCCTATTTTGCGTAGGAGACAGTTGAGGCTTCAAGACATGGCCATGGGTCCAAGTTCACGCCGTTATTCAGTGGCAGAGAAGGGATTCAAATCCAGGTCCCAGATGAAACTCTTTTATTTTTTTTCCTACTAAACCGCATGTCTCGCTTTACATACTTGCCTGTGCTTTTGATTACTTTGGGATATATTCTAGAAATTCTGGGCAGAACCACGAGGGAGGGGCTTAGGGTCAAGGACCAGCTCACCAGCCACAAGCATCATTTTTCCCTGGGCTAGGACTAGGTTTTGTAAGCGAATACTCAAGTGAAAGGGAACACTTTTCTTGGAAAATGTTGGTAATTCGATGCATGTAAACAAACTCTTCGAAGAGTCCCTGCGACATTGGGGCCTGCGGGTAAACGACATCAAGCAAAGAGCAGTTGTAATTGAGAAAGACCCGAAGGGATGTAGACTCAGTAATGAGAGCCAGAATTTACTGACCACTTCCTGGTGCCAGGCATGGTGCTGGGTGCTATCCATGAGTCCTTCCCTAGAACCCTTTAGAGGCTAGCATCTCCCGCCTTGAATAGATCAGGAAACGGAGGCACCGGTCAAATAGCTACAAAGAGGCAAAGCAGGGGTTCAGAAGCAGACAGTCTGCTGGCAGAGGCTCTGCTCTTCCCCACTAAGCCCTCCTTCCCCTCAGCCCTTCGAGAAGGTCGCTCATGCATTCTGCACAGGTGTTGCAGGCAATTTCTGCCCAGCAGAAGGCTTCATCACTGGCGGCTTAGCACACAGTAATCACCTGCATTCGTTTCCTGGGGCTCCTGTATAAAAATACTACAACATGGGTGCCTTAAATGATAAAAATGTATTTTTTCACAATTATGGAGGCCAGAAGTTCGAAATCAAGGTGTCAGTAGAGCCACACTCCCTTTGAACTTGCTGGAAGGGATCCATTCCATCATCATCTCCTACAGCTGGTAGCATTCAGCATTTCTTAGATTGCAAATGTGTCACTACACACCTATGTCTTCATGGCTTTCTCTCTGCTGTCTTCACACTGTCTTCCCCTTCCGTGTGTCTGTCTCTGTGTCCAGATCTCCCACCTTTAATAAGGACAAAAGTCATATTGGCCTTGGCCCACCCTAATGACCTCGTTTTAACTTGATCACCTCTGTAAAAGCCTTATTTCTAAATATGGTCACATTCTGGGGTATGGGGGTTAGAATACCAATATACCTCTTTGGGGAGGACACAATTCAATGTGTAACAATGCCAGTTAAATTGGAAGCTTACAAAAACCCTTGTAGTTGGCCCAAGACAGTATTCTAATTCCATTTCCTGCCACCTTGACTCCCACCCCCAAGCACGCGTATGCCCCCCAGCTGCAGAGCCCAGTTGCCTTTTGAGCTCAGTGTAGTCTTTCAACCTTTCAGCTTCCTCGGTCTGTTTGGGCTCCTTCCTGTCTAGAATGCCCTTCCTCACGTTGTCCACCTGGAACGTCTCTGTTCTTTCAGCCAGACCAGGGATCATGTCACTCGTCACTCGCATCTGGATGTCACTCCACACCCAGCTCTTCCGTTGTGCCTTCTTTTCTGCGGTTCTCAGTGGAATCTTTTCCTTGCTTATCAGTATCCCTCTCCCCACCAGTCACTTGTGAGCAACCCTAGGCCAGGATTTGGGCCTCCGTGCCGTGATCTCACAGATGCTTTCCTCGGAGAGTCTGAGAGAGAAGCAGACTCCCTGCTGAGCAGGGAGCCCGATGTGGGACTCGATCCTGGCACTCCAGGATCATGACCGGAGCTGAAGGCAGCTGCTTAACCAATGGAGCCACCCAAGCATCCTACTTTTGTGGGTTTTTTTTTTTTTTTAAATAAAGTTTATCTTTTCCTTTAAAAAAATAAAAATAAAAATAAAAATAAATAAAAATAAAAAATAAAAATATTTATTTGAGAGAGAGGGAGATATTGAGAAAGACCCCAAGCATGGGGTAGAAGAGAAGAAGATTCACTGCTGAGCAGAGAGCCTGGCGTGGGTCCCTATCCCAGCACCCTGGGATCCCAGCACCCTGGGATCATGACCTGAGTCAAAGGCTGACACTTAACCAACTGAGAGACCCAGGCACCCCAAGTTTTATTTTTTCCTTAATGGTTTGTGCTGTCTGTGTTGGAATTATGGAATCCTTTCCTCAAGGCATAGAGACAATCACTATAATTTTCTTCTAATGGTTTAAAGGTATTTATTTTCATATTTAGGTTTTCATCCCATTAAAATTAATTATGATGTAGGTAGTGCAAGATAAAGATGTAATCTTCCTGCTATATTGATAACCAATTATTCTAGTGCAATTTGTTGAAGAGCAACCAAGGAATTCTTGCCTTTTCCAATTCAAGGGTAGCTTGAAAGTTAATACGTGATTGGCTTATATCTTATATACTTCTCCATTCTATTCCAGGCATATCAAAAATCTTATAAACTTTGAGATAATCTTCCCTAGAATCATCCAGATTCAAAAAACCTAATTAAAGCTTCAAAGAATTAGAACCCCAAATCTTTATTTCCTGTGGTAACCATAGCTACGTAAAGATTCACATAAATTCTAGAATTATTGAAAGTTTATGCACCTCTGTTTAGTTAAACTGAAATTTTAAAGTTATCAGAAAGAGAAAACTGCTTAATTAAAGAGATGACCTAAATCCCAGACCAGTTGGCTTGTTGGAGATGGAATGGAAGGATAAACATTGGGACCACCTCAGAGAGGCATTCAGGACCTAGACTCAGTGGTTGTGCTTCTGCCTCAAAGGATTTATTAGCCCTTTCCGGACCCTGTGATAAATGGTTAAGAAAATTCCCAAAGGGAGAGGGCCTTCAGGCTTATTCCTGGGGAGACCAAGAGAAGAGAGATAATAAGCAAGGCATGCTAAGTCTTAGGTTTCAGACACCACTGGGGTTAAAGGAGACCCAACAAACCTAGAGTAGCTTCGTGAGGAGAAGGGAAACAAGCAGGCTGGAGCCTCAGATGGGTGGGGACAAAGAGCCATACAGGGAAGGGACCCTGGGTAACAAGCAAAGGAGACGATGATGAGAGTCCCAAGTGGATATAATGTTAATGAGTTCGTATAAAGATACTCAGACTTAGAGTTCTGAGGAGGAGTATCTAATATCATGTGTGTCGGACATCTCACACAAATCTGAGCACAAGGCAGGTCCTCTGTTAACACGCACAGAATTTTGCCATAGGAAGGCAGTTATCAACGATTAGCCAACATCTAGAATGTTTCTGAGGCCCGGAAAAAAAAAAAAATTCCTTATGGACCTGGGACCCTTTACTATGACTGACTCATACCTACTCTTGTTGCTTTCTACATCCTTCTCATGACCGTGACGAATTGATTGTTTGCATGGTTGGATGGACAGGGTCTAGACTCCCATGTCAGACACACCTGGCCAGAATCCCAGCTTTGGCACCTATTAGCTGTGTGGGATGTTGGCAAGTTCTGTAACCTTGCTGACCCCCATTCCTTCATCTGTGACACCAAAGCTGTGAGGCCTCCCTCAGGGGGTTGCTGTGAAGACTAATGATACGGTCGGCCCATGTGAAGTGTCTGGCGGCCAGCAGGCATCTAGGACAGATGGCAGCAATTCCTATTAGTGGTGTGGCCTTCTTGCCTGCTGGTGTCACTTCCTGGTGCCTGGGAGCAGACAGGATGACACGCTTTCCCACGTAGATCAAATGACCACTTTGGTTGATTATAGGGTTAGTTGTGTGTGTGTGTTAAACAACCTCTCAACACTTGCCCCCTTGGCCGCAACTGAAGTGAGTCGGAGGGAGTGAATGGACGGCAGAAAGGAAGCAGTAAGGCAGCACCCCCAGGGACTAAGAACCACCTGGACATGTCTTCCCACCCAGGTTCCCAGATGGGGGTGACCAGCTGGGCACCTGGCAGCCAGCCTGACTTATTCCTCCCCCTGCACCCTAGGCCTACATGAGGGAATGAGACGCTGGCTGCGAGAGTGTTTTCTAACTGAGATTCCTGGAACTGGAAGAGATGCACTTTGAAATGCTTTGTCAATGTGTCGAAGTCTGGTCACTGGCTTTGTTTGGGACGAATAAGAAAGCAGAAGTGACAGCCAAGGTCAACAGTGAGTCACTGAAGGCAGCGCCTGCCCGCTCCCAAATGCCTTCTCCTTCCTCGAGGGCCACCCTTCCCACTGGAGCATTGTCTGAGTTCCCCTCTACTCTACGAGGAAGGTGACCTAATGGGTCACTGTGAGCACCCATGTTAGCAAGGAGCTGGATCCTAAATTCACAGAACACCAGTGTCACTCCAACTAGCACTACATAGTGCTAGCAATAAGTTCATATTTATTGACCACTTACTATGTGCGGGCCTGGGCTAAGAACTGAGTGTGTGTGTGTGTGTGTGTGTGTGTGTGTGATTTCCACTTAATACTCACAACAAGCTTTCAGTTAAAGACCATTGCCAGAGTCTCCATCTTTTTTTTTTAAGATTTAATTAATTAATTAATTAATTTGACACAGAGATGGAGAGAGCAAGTGAGCACAGGCTGGGGCATCAGCAGAGGGAGTTGGAGAAGCAGACTCCCCGCTGAGCAGGGAGCCCCATGCATGGCTGGATTCCAAGACTCTGGGATCATGACCTGAGCTGAAGGCAGGCAGTTAACTGACTGAGCTATCCAGATGCCCCTAGAGTCTCCATCTTAAAGGTGAGAAAATTGAAGCTCAGTAGTTTGAAAACATAAGGTTAAAAACCAGGAAGCTAGGTTCTGAACACAGGACTCCCCTGCAATGCTTAACCCTGTGACCATCACAGCCAGCACCGGGGAAAAGTGGTGTCATTTTCACCATGATGTAGAAGGAATGGAAACTCAGGGAGGTTAAAAAAGGGAGGGGGGCATTCAAGGTCGAGCAAAACCACCAAGATGGAACATTTTCAGGCTGGAGAGATCTGGACACCTGTCCAGGAGTGAGCACGTCCTTGCCAACTCTGTGATGGTGGCCATGTTCATTTTCCTCTCTGCAAAATGCAGGGAGAAGAGTGCTATCAAGGTTTGAGTGACATCATGTGCACAGTGTGCTGCAGGCCTGAATTCACAGCCAGAGAGTGGCGGCCTGGGCAAAAGCCGGGGGCGTGCTGATGCTAATGGCTATGTTCTTTCTACAATGTAGCTTTGACTCAACTGATTGAGAAATACCCACGAGATGGGCAAAATCAGCTTCATGCTGAAGTGTTACCTTGTTTTGCACCTTCTCTCCCTCTCCCTCTCTCCACATCTGTGCATAATGGGTATCAGAAAGGGAGTGGGAAGGGGAGGTGGATCTTTTTTGCCTCCACAGAGCACCCAATAGCACATACAGATCTTTTGCAGTTACAGAAAGATGGCTCCTTCTTCTGTGTGGGTCCAATGGCATGCCAAGACACACAGCTTTGCAAGGGGGTTGGATTTCACCCATTACTTGCTCCTTGGCCAGGAGTCCTTGTAAATAACTGAACCTTTACTCTCCTCAAGCCCAATTTAAAGAGTTGGAAACTGAGGCCTGCACAGTAACCTACTTGGGCCATCCAGTAAGTAGCAGAGAGAAGAGAGCATGACAAACTCTGAGGTCTAGCCTCTATGCTACCACCCCTGCCCTGCTCATAGGGTGATGAAGGGCCATCATACCCAGGCATAGCATGAGTGCCCACTGCTGCTCACTCTGTGCCTGAGACTCTGGGGCATCAGATAAAGTCAGAAGGCCTACTCTCCTGCTAATGAGCACCAAGGCCTTGTTCCATTTGCTCCACATCTGTAAAATGGGGCCAATATTTCCCTTGAAGTCTTGTCCTGAAACATATATGAGGAAATACACATAAAGGTCCCTGGTCCTATATTGGTACATTATGTGTGAGTTTCACTGAGCCCCCAGAAGGGAAGCATCCAAATCTTGTAAGATAATGATAAAATAAGAAAGTCTAAGACATGAATAAAACCTTGGGTTATAGGCTGATGAGCTTCATGAACTGAGTTTCTGTACTCCAGTGCTGGTGCTGGACCTGGCTCACTGAAGGTCTCTAAGGAATGTGATAAATAATGAGTGAATGGGGACGCCTGCGTCACTCAATCTGTTAAGTGTCTGACTTGATTTCAGCTCAGGTCAAGATCTTAAGGCCGTGAGATCAAGACCCACATTGGGCCCTGCACTGGGCATGAAACCTGCTTAAGATTATCTCTTTTTTCCTCTGCCCCTCCCCACCCCCATTCCCATGCTCTGTCATCCTTTCAAAAAAAATAAAAAGAAGAGTGAGTGAATGTACACACTCTGTTACATACCAACATGCATGGGAATCAAATTCAGTTTTGTAGCCTGATAATAGTGAAGTTCTACTGTTTGCCCTGCTTCCACTGGGTAGCAGAGTGGATGATAATGTTTAGGAGAATCCCCACAGCCTGTTCTCAGGGTAAGGTAGGCTACGTGGGGTCCATTTCTGGGTTTATACTTATGTGTTTTATTTTTTGTGTTCTGGCTAACTTCTCCCATAGCTGGGAAGACACCCACAGGGACTTCCGTTTCCCTCATAGCAACTAAGTCTCACTACTTTCCCTCCCCTTCCCAGAATTATTCTGCTATGGGTTTGGGCTGGCCCACAGTGCTGCCTTCTGAGCGTGGGGAATGGTGTGTTGAATCATCACCTTTCCTGTTGATTTTCCCAGAATCGCAGAATGTTCCTGAAGCTCTGAGCCCTATACCAAGAAGACCACCCATCTCTTCTTCCAAAAAGCAAATCATATTTTCTTAACAAACCAAAATGACTGCCTCTTTGCTCACGCAACTAGCATTTCCTGAGAGTTCATGAATTCCAAAGTTATTTGGGCAATTTCGCCTTTGAAGCTCAGCTTCTACCTTGGACTATTGGAATTATTTCTTGGAAAAGTGATTAGTACTGAAACGCTCTATGAAAATTGGCGTCCAAGGATGGTCGTCTCATTATGCGAAGTGCCCATAGATTCACCTCCACACACCTCGTGATTTCTCAAGTGCTATTATCTCCCAGCTACCTCTCTGCTTTGGAGCTTATTACTTAAATAAAAAATGTTAATTGTTTCTGAGAAGTGTGCAGTGAGGAATGAGGGCTGCCATCGCTGTGGAGCCAGGTCTCTGAATTCCCAGGCTGCCGCTAACTTTCTTGCTGAATGCCGGAAGCTCTCCATCGGCCAACCATCCATTTGTGCGGACTTAGTCACAATTTACATCAAGCACCGTTTTCACACAGGGTGTTATTTATTGAGCCCGCTACCACAGCGAGGAGGGCGCAGGCTTTTGAGTAATTAGAATCCTGTCCTCGCTGGGGAGCAAACAATGACTTCCTGCTATCTCCGCCTTCTAATGGGTTTGCTATGGCGCTATCTCTGCTTCCATAAATAACATGCTCCATGTAAATAAGGAGTCATTAAAAATGGGGCAGCACCCACACATCATTTCATAAACATGAGGGAGGTACTTAGGAAGAGGCGCATCAATAAACAGGTTGTGCTCTGTGTTACCAAACGGAAGCTGCTCTCCAACGAGTGTATCCACTGCGTTTTGTAAGTTAAATAATTCCATGAATACTGGCTTCCTGTTGACTGCTGTAGGTACAGGGCAGGGTGGTGATAAGCATGGCATCTGGAGGCAGATGGACCTGAGTGCAGAGCTCCAGTTCTGATTCCCAGCATCTGTGAAGTCTTGGGCAAGCCACGTGGCTGTTCAAGTCCTGATTTTCTCCACGGGACCCTGGAGAGAACAGTCTACCTGGTTTGTGACACAATGCCTGGTAGCTAAGTTGGATTGGACTGGATGTAGTCAGGAAGAAACTTGATTCTTTCACATCCTTCTGTTGCCTTCATGTTCCATCCCAGTCTTTGAATGGTGAAAAGGGCTAGTTAGTCTTAGGACATTTCTTGTCCCATTGAAAGCTTTTATCTCATCCCTAGCTTGGGCCAAATGGACTTAAATGCCAATGTGAAGAGAAAGGGTGAGGTTTTCTCCCTCTAACACCTTTATCTCCTCCTCTTCCTCCATCTCCCGAGATGTGTCCCACTCCTCCCAGAGCGGAGCCATGTTAGATGGAGCACACAGGGGACGTCAGTGCCAATAATGTCTTCTGTGCCTGGGACAGGTGCAGGTGGACGCTGGTGTCTCTGTCCAAAAGGGATTTTTTCTTCTAAGATGCTTTTGTGGATTCCTCAGAGATCTTCCCACTGTGGAGTTTCTTGGCAGTTCCTTGGTGGGGTGATGCCCCTGCTAATGGGTCTTTTACGAGTCTTCTCAGCCATTAGCATGTGAGGGGTCTCTTTAGGTTGAAACTCTGTCACCATTTTAGGACATCCTCTTGGGCAGCCCAAATCTAAATCTTTCTATTGGCTGCTCTGGCTGATACAAAGAGCTGTTGAGTTGGTGGAAATCGGAGGGGAAGACAAACCATGAGAGACTGTGGACTCTGAGAAACAAACTGAGGGCTTTGGGGGGTGTGGGGGATGGGTGAGCCTGGTGGTGGGTATTGAGGGCACGTACTGCATGGAGCACTGGATGTGGTGCATAAACAATGAAGTATGGAACACTGAACAAAATTAAATTAAATTAAAGTAAATTAAATTAAAAAAAGAAATCAAGTTCACTCTGGTGGCTGCTCCACCACCCCAAGCTAGTTAGTCTTCCATCTTTAGTCTTTTATAGATAAGAGATAATGGTCCCTATAACCTCCAAATCGAGGGAAGACATATCAAATTTCCCTAATTGTTCTCTTGACACTTTCCTAAGTTGCTACAGGTGATGGGAAAGCAGAATGCCAGCAGCTCTTTGCAAAAAAGCTTCCACTCTCAAATATCCTTTCCGGTGAATTCTTAGCCAGCTAGAAGTAGCTGATGGGCTGATAATGCCAAAACTAGGTTATGGGTACTGTAGAATATGAAGGCATGTGTCACTGTTTTTCTTGGCTTAGAACTCAGCTGGAAAGACAACAGGAAATGTCCTGTATTCCATTGGTTGAATAAGAGTATGTTTTCAGTGTTTGGCAATGACCCACACAAAGATGTCAGTTTCGCTCTCAGTATTATACCTTCTCCAGTACCAGATGATATGCACAAACACATCATACGTGTTATGCAGAGAGACTCTTCTAAATGTGTTATATGTTCTAATAACCCTGTTAGAAAGGTTTTATCATTATCCCCATTATACAAATGAAGACTGAGGTTTGGAGAGTCCTCAGAGCTGGTGAGTGGACCCAAGAATGTATCTCCAAAGAACAGGATCTTACTTACCTTCCTATATACCTCAAGGTGTGAGGGAGGGGATCTTTCCTCTTCCAAAAAGGCATTTACCCACCCCCAAAAATCTCCCTAGGAATTCATCAGGACTCCATCTGAACCCAAGCTCCTTCTTCTTCTTTGTTCCTTGTTTGTATGGGTCGTAGACTTTAGCTCCTCTAAAGGGTGTTACAGACTCTTCACTAACTGTTCTCCTGTCGTCAGATACTTATTCACATAAAATCAGTCTGACTTCCCCCAAATTGATTCCAAAGAGATCCTAATCTTGAGCATGCACATCCTGGCATCAATGCTGAAGTCATCTTCTGGACTTTCCCAGCTGAGTTGTCCGGTCTGTCTGGTCTCATTCCTCCTCTGAGGTGATATTCCTTCCTGGTTTCTCTCCTTGTTTCAGCTCCAATAGCCTCTACTCACAGCGTGCCCCTGGCAGAGCATCAGGGGCATCTCTTGTCCTGATGGTGAGGTCTAGGACTTCTCTGGGCTCTTCATGACCTTCCCCAGCTTTGACCAATGTTACCTTTCCCATTCTACATGCAGCATGTGTCCTCCCGTAGTCACTATCACATTGCTCTGTCTGCCTTACTGGATTTATAACTCTTGGTTTTCCCTGAGTTATCTTGTCATTTGTCTCCTTGTCTGTTTCTTTTCCCCATCTAGAGCACTAACGTGTATGGTATGATGATAGGAAGCGAGCCAGAAGAACAGGTCCCTACCCTCAGCTACCTTACAGTCTAATTGAGGAAAGTAAATGTCCAGGGCAGCAAGTTGGCATCTGCTCACCACGTAAACTGTCTCAAGGCAGAGCCCCTTTCTGAGCCTCCCGTTTTCTACCTCAACCATGGGCGGCAGGACCACATGATTAAAGGGGCTATTCCCGCTTTAAAGATCTATGACTCCGGAATTGCGGCTTCCCTTAATGTTCCTGGAAGAGCAGACAAGTCCAATTTGAGATATTTGAATCTGATTAATGCGGGAACAGTTAACATGGGGATGAAGGCATACCCCATCCCCTTCTTCTCTTTCCCCTCCAGGCAGCTTTTATGTTTCTGGGCTTTTATCCCATTATCCCAGCCAGACTTTATTAGTACCACCTGGAGAGGGGCCCCTCTCCCCACCAGACATTGGAGGAAATGCAGAGAGTCAGCTCGCCACTTTTTGTTAACCTTAGCTCTCTGTTTACACACTTCTGGACCATGCCTCTCCCCTTTCCCCTGTTTATCTGGGAAGGAAATCTCTGCTACTGGCCTGAGTCTGAGGGAAGGAAAGGATAACAGGCCACTTGAAAACCCAATCTAATTTCTGGATTTTACTAGTCCTGCTGAACCAGGTTGGAGTTTTCAAAATGACTGTGTTCTGTCCAGAGGATAAGCACAAAGAAAATAGATAGGATTGAGTGGCAGGCAAGGTCTGGTTGACTTAGTCTAGTGGCTGATGGCACACGCTGGTACCACCTGAAGATTACGAGCTTCACCTGTTGTTCTCTGCCCTGTCAGATAGGAACCTGGATTCCTCTCAGTCTTTGAACATGTTGTCACCTTTTTCTGTCTCCTGAGGGTCCTCATATGCACCCTCTTATCTAGGAACCCCCAGGCTTCCCATTTACTTCAAGCTGCAGGTTATCCTCAGAGGTCACATCCTCCAGGCCATTACTCCTGACCCTTCACACCTTGGTGAGGCATCCTATTTGACATTCCTACCACGTCCCATAACCATGCAAGGTACTGGGCCTGCAGCAATAAAATTCAGCAATGCATCCCTTGCCCTCTTGGCAGGTTCTACTGTTTTTGCACAAGAAGAGAGATGACAACTCAACAAGCAGTAGTAACATCCAGAGTGACAAATCCAAGGCTTGAGAAGGGCCAATGATCTAGAGAACTCAGGGAACTCAGGGCAGTATCCCTTAGAGGTACAGGTATGGGGCACAGGGAGAGCTCCCCAAAGGAGAGGCTTGGATGACTGGAAAGAGAAAGGAATGGAAAGTCATGTTCTACAAAAAAAGAACAGCATGTACAAAGGTTTTATGGTGATAAAAAGTAGTGTTAAGACTGAGAGGAGAGATTATATCAGTTAGCTTTTGCTGAGTAACAAACAACCCAAATACTTAATGATCTAAAACAAAAACCATTATTTCTTTGTCTCACAGTTGTATAGGTCAGCAACTTAGGATGGGCTCAGATGGCCTGTTCTGCTAATTTGAGTGACATTCAGCTGATCTTGGCCAACACGCAAGATGTTTGAAGGCAGCTGTTGGGTTATTTGGAGGTTGGTGGCTGACAGCTGGGGCACCTCTTATCTCCTCCCAATTGTATCCAATCAACCAGCAGGTTATCTCAGGACTTTTGGCCTGGCTTTTCAGGGTCACAAAAGAGAGATCATAAAGCCATAAGATTTCTCAATGCCTGGCCATGGAACCAGCCTGGCACAAAAATCTACCACATTTTATTGGCTAAAGCAATAGCCCAAATTCCAGGCGGTGGATACAGACTCTATGTCTTGATGGGAAGAGCTGTGGAGAACTGTGACCTCCTCTACAATCTTTCTTGGTGTTTAAGCTTGGAGAAGTGATCCAGGGCCATCTTATGAAAGGACTTATATTCAAGCTTAGATTTTCCCAAAGGCATGGAGGAATATTTAATATAATAAATACTTAATATAATATTTTAAGAGAAAGATGAAAAATATCAGCATGTGCACAGTTTAGAGGGGATTTTATGGGTACTCTTGTTGGTATGAAGATCATGCTTCTCAAATAACCAGGATCCATAGACCGTCTCTGACTTGATTCCCAGGGTTACAGTGTGTTCTGGTCTAAAACAGCAGCTAGACATAGAAACCCACAGAATAGGATTGAGAGCCCAGAAATCAACCCTTACACTGGTGGTCCTTGACTTTTGACAAGGGCATTGGGACTATCCAATGGGGGAAGAATAATCTTTTCAACAGATGATGTTGAGTACTCATACACCAGCAACTGGGTATCTCCATACGAGAGAACGAAGCTGGACAACTGCCTCATGCTATTCACAAAAATGGACCCAAAATGGATAATACACCTAATTGTGAGTGGTGGAATGATACAACTCTCAGAAGAAAACAGGTGTAAACTTCTTACCATGGATTAGACAACAGCTCCTTAGATAAGACACCAAAAGCACAGGGATCAAAAACAAATAATTACAAACTGGACATTATTAAAATTACTTTTTAGAAAAAGTCCTGTTTCCTCAAAGTAAAAGTAAACACAGGGAAAGATAACTCAGAGAAAAACAAAATACTCGCAAATCACCTATCTAATATGGGTTTATATTCAGAATCTATAAAGAATTATTGTAATCCAATAATGAAGAGCAGTTCAATTGAAAAGGGGTTGATTATTTACATAGACATTTCTCTTAAGAAGATAAATACAAGGCCAAGAAGCATATGAAAAGATGTTCAACATCATTCATCTTTACAGAAGTACAACTGAAACCATGGGTACCACTCTACACCCACTAGGATGATTAGAATCAAAAGACAAATGGTTGCATAAAGGAACATTGCAAGGGTGTGGAAACATGGCTGGTGGGTGGGGGGCAGGGAAGCCACTCTGAGCAACAGTATGATAGTTCCTCAAAGGTAAATGTAGAGTTACCATGACTCTACAATTATAATCCTTGATATTACCAAGAAAAATAAAGAAGAGATGGTCACAATAATACTTGTACATGAGTGTTCAGAGCAGCATTATTTGTAACAGAGAAAAAATGGCCAACACCCAAATATCTTTCAACTGATGGTGGGATAAATAAAATGTGCGTTCATGTGATGGGGTATTATTTGATAATAAAAAGGAATGAAACATTCATCCATGCTGAAATATGGGTGAATTCTGAAACATGCTAAATGAGAGGAACTAGTCACACACACACACATGCTGGGAAAGATGGTATGATTCCAGTGAGGTCCACTGAAATGTCCAGAATAGGCAAATTTATAGAGAGAGAAAGCAGATCAGTAGTTACCTAAGGCTGGGATTGGGGACAGAGACAAGGGGAAATGAGGATTGAATAGGGGGACAGAATGCTCTGACATCTTCTGTGCTCAGAAGTTACCTCACAACATCTCTGCCTAACTCCTGGAGGGATGATAAGCCTCAGGCTTCCTGAGGCCAGCTTCAGCTGTGAGGAGATCCTCTCCAGATAAGAACTAGAGCTGTCTGGAATGTGCCCTGGGACTCTTCACTGTGCCCCTGGAACCATGAAAGATGAAAACATGGTGCCATTTGCCTTCCGAGTTTTTTGTTCTTCCAGACAGTGAATTAGCATGAACCCCCCTTCCTGTTCACACTCTGACCAAGAGTTTCCATCTCTAGAGTAAATATTCTGGCTTTCCTAACTATTAATTGTTTAAACTAGTTCTGAGTTGCCTTTTTATCTTGGTTCCTGTTCTATGAATATGCTCTTTTTTTTTTTCCTAAGACATGTTTTATAATCTAAAAAAAAAAAAAGTCTGATTGTAAAGTTAATTCATATTTTTTCGAAACTTGGGGAAAAATAAAAAAGAAAATCAGTTATGTAAGCACAGCACCCATTGAGAACTGATAAACATGAGTTTATTTTTCCACTGCTAGGATGGATCTGGATATTAATGTGACTCTCCACGTTAAGTCACTATGATCTTGGACAGTTCTCTTCTGTTCTCTAGACCTCATTTTAGTCGTTTCTGAGGCTCACTTTGAATTCAAAGCCTTCTGCTGTCCTTTCCATCTATAAACCCGAAAGTCATTTGCTTCAAACATTCACAGCGGACTCTGGGGGAAGGAGCCTCCCTGCCAATGGCCCAGCTTTGAAGATCATTTATAATTCATCCATGGACCTGCCAGCTTGTTTCCTGATGATCCAACTCCTATCACAGCCCTCCAGTCCTGGGTCTCAGGGTCACCCCACACAGCAGATCTTGTCTCAGCCCATGACGCTGGTGTCCTCAGTGGATTTGGGATTTATTTCAGGCCTTGCATTCACTGCCACCTGATTTCATTCCCCAAAGCTACTTACAAGGAACACAGGAGAAGTAGGGGTACAATAATGGAACTGAGTGACATCTGATGCCAACTTTTTATTGATAGTAAACTGTTTTTGAGAAATTAGATTTTATAGGTCTTTTGTTACACATTCCATTTGAACCTCACAAAAACTCTTTGTTGTGTATTACAACAAGGTTATAAATGTTGTCTATTACATTTTAATCTATTTCTTAGATGAGGGAATTAAACTTGCAAAGCGGTTCAGAAATGTGAATTTTTTACCCCAATCCATAATAAGAAATGCATTTTATTGTAACCCAGTGCAAAAAAATGTGTGGAGAGAGAGAGACAGACAGACAGACAGACTAGATAGAAACATGGATAAAGAGAAACAAATGAAACAAAAATTTTGCAAAATAATATTTATCAAAAGATACATGATAGAGATGATAGATACATGACAGATAGATGGCAGATAGGTAGATAGGCAGACAGATTTGAAACAAAAGTGTATAACTCTGTGCCCAGCAGCTTCTTGGGGGGAATTAGATAAGTGGAATAGTTTGAATCCAGCCTGTGGCGGGACTGTGATGGTGATCGATCCTGGCTCCCTCATTCCCTTCCTGATGACATCCTGGATGCGGGCACGTGACTGCTGTGGAGCACCATGGTGAGCCCCCATTCTTCTGAGTTATTGAGGGCTCAGATGAGGAGGCAGGAAATGGTTTGATCCAGGTGGGATGGCCCTGGAGAGGCAGTTAGTCATGCGTGCCGAAGGTTAGTACCCATTACAAGTGCATGGGGATGAGAAAGGATGTGACTGTGGGGGAAATCCAGAGTCTGTGGAGTGATCTGAATGCCGAGGCTCCCCAGAAGAGTATGTACCATCTGTGGAGGGAAGAGAAAGTCTACCCTCCCGGGCCTCTGAGGACACTGGGGGGTCTGCGGAGCCCTGGCACTGGGGAGGGAGATGAACCCAGTCCCCAGCCCTCCACAGGCTGAGAAAGCAGGAGGGGGGATGCAGGGCTTCCCTGTGGGGACTACGGCTGCGTGGAAGGAACAGTGGTGTGGCACCACTGAGTCTGAGGCACTTCCTCTCTGGGAAATAGATACAGTCCATTCTGAGTACTCTCTCTCAGCGGGAGGCAGCGGTCTCAAGCATCTGAGGGGAAGTGCCTGAGTGTGTGTGTATGTTGTGGTGTGTGTGTGTGTGTGTATGTGTGTTATGAGGTGTAGGGTGTGTGGTATGAGTGTTGTGTGTGGTACATGTGATGTGTTGTGTGTGTGTGTGTATGTGCAGGGTGTTGTATGTGTGGTATGAGGTATAGGGTGTGTGTGGTATGAGTGTTGTATGTGTGTGGTGTTTGTGTGGTATGTATGGTATGTTGTGTGTGTGATGTGTTGTATGTGTGGTATGAGGTGTATGTTGTGTGTGGCACAAGTGTTGTATGTGGGGTGTGTGCGCGCGTGTGTGTGAGTGTGTGTGTGTTGGAGTGAAGTGAACGGGAGAGTCCATGGTAGTACAGGACAGTGGGTGCATGAGAGCCAGAGGAGAAGGTGAAGAAGGTCAGGCATGAGGTTGAGGATGAGGGCAGCTAATGGCCAGGGTACGTGTGCACGCAGGAGGCTGGACAGACTGGCTGGATTTCCAGGAAGCCAGCAGCATGGGCGTTTGGGTTTGGAACACTGGACTATTACAGGCAGACTTTCCAGGGCCTGCAGGGGGAGCGCATATGTGGGGCTCTGATACTCTAAGAATCAGGCTTTTGTGTGCTCCAGGCCCTCATTGCCATTTATTTATGCCCTCAGGTGAGCCAGCTGGTGGGGTACTAGTATCACCTTCGTTTTCTGGTGAATGAAGGCACAGAGATGTTCCGGAAAGGAAGGGGCAGCTATGACCCAGCCAATGTGGCTCAGGGGACTGCACTTATCACCACGGTGCCACGGGTGCTTGCCCTGCCCCATGTTTCTTCCCTGCTGCACCCCCCATGAGCAAATAAAAAATGACCATGGCTGCTAAAACACAGACGCTCCTTTTAAAACTAACCACGTCCTCTTTGCTCTTGAACGAAGCTCTCTAGCAGGCCCACAAGCTGAGAGGGCAGCAGTGGAAACCCAGCCAGAGTCTTAATGGAAACCCTGGTCCCATCCCTTAGCATCCTTCTCCAGTCCTGCCGCCATGAGGCTGGACCAAAACCGAGGGTAAAAACGTGCTGGGTGACCCCCTCATACCTCAAAGGCAAGATCAAACGCTGTGGAGAAGGAGGTAAGCCGTGGCTCTTCATTAAAGCAAACACCGTTAAGCATTATGTTCAAGATAACAGAGTGTTTTGACCCTGGTGAGTACTTGGACCACAATGAAAATTCATTTTCCTTCTCTGAGGGTGGAAGTAGCAGAGGATTTGTTTTCCAGGACAGAAGCCACTGTTAGGAAAATGTATTCCTCAACAATAAAATCCATATTAATGGATGTGGGTGTGCGTACATACAACTACTAATTTAATAATTCAACAGATAAAATTTTGGCAGACCTACTGTGTTTTGGGCCATGCACGTGCGTGCGCACGCGCACGAGTGTGTGTGCACACACATGTCCTCCAAGTGCGGAGGGCATCGCCGTGATGTCATCCTCACCACCTATCCCTCGTAACTGCCCACATTGACTGCCCAAATCCTTGTTTAATTGTAGGACCCGCCTTAGCGGGGGGGGGTGCTACCCTGTCCTCTGGCTCCTTCATTGTTGTAAGGTTGGTTGTTGGACCTAAAATAAGCCAATCAAAGTCTTACCCTGGGGATTTGGGGCTACGAACTGCAAGCTACGGCACCGTTGAGTTTTGTCCAGGAAGCGTAGAGCAGCATCTGAGGCTGTGACGGTTTTGACTGAAGTGACACCTGCCACGTATTCTTATCAAATGGGTCTGGAAGATGGAGGGAAGTGGAGAGAGAGAGGGACAGAGGGAAAGGAAGGAAGAGAAAAGGATGAACAAACATAGACGAGAGCCAACAAGGAGGATGAATGCATCCCATGTAAGGGTCCTTTCCTCCAGCCATTCCAGAAATCTACTAGAGCTCCCCCACTTTTTTTTTTAACTTCATGTGATTACCCATTACCTTTATGATAAGTTCCCCATGTTGCTTCCTCTAACCCAGTTGGGTTATCCGTGCTGCTCCACTGATCTGAGCCTTCAAACAGCAATTCAACAGACCCTGGCGGAGCTTCCCAGTGTGCCACACCCGACCCTGGGGGCTGGAGATGATGACCCAGATTCCCTCCTTGCTTCTGAAGCTTCCTAGGCTGGAAGAGTTGGTGCTTTGTTTGGGGTATCAGTTTTGTGTTTGGGGAAGGGATACGCTACAGAATGACCTCTAAGAAGGGGAGAATCAAGTCTTCGATAGGGTGTGGGGCTGGGGCCTCTTTTCAGAGAAAGTCATGTTCCCATGACTGTACTGTTGGCAGCTAGACAATTGTGTGCAGACAGCAAGGCCAGAGTTGGTGAGTGTGGTTTGGTTTGGATGTATGGGGTGAATAATGGATTTGGAATGGTTTAAGACAGGGAGGAGAGACTGACAGGGAGGTGAGGACAGATTAGGAAGGACCTGCCAGTCCAGTTCAGAGACTTTGGATTTTACCTTGGTAAAGGGTGTTAAGTGAGACCCGTTATAGATGTTGTTCCCATTGAATTTCATAGCAGACATCCCTGGAGAAAAGGCAAGCCCACACACAGAAGAATAGGTTTTATAATATTTTCTATTCCCCAACTCGTGATTATTTTCTGATTTGTAGATTTTCTGGAAGATTCTCCTTGAAATACCTCATACAAGTGTACCCTTCCATTTCCTGCATTTGAATACATTTTTTGATAAGTCAGCAACCTTCCAATTGAATGATTCCTTTTATTTTTCAAGTAAGTGTAAATAGGAGAAAAAAGTAACTGGGAACAAAAATCCCTAAAAGTTGAAGTAATAATAAACAAGTCTTACATAGTAATCGTAACCTCGCAAGCACACTGACGGTGCTGAGTGCCTTCCACATGCCGGGGGGAGTGCCAAGGGCTGTCCTGGAAAGGCAGACTGTGGCCAGGGCTCACAGGGGATGGCTGCTTGGGGAGAAGTGGACATGCACAGCCTGATATAAATCCTGGTTCTGCCACTTGCTATGTGGCCTTACCTTGGTCCCATGGCACAGGGACAGCTGTAATAATTCCCTCGCCAGCCTGCCAGGAGGATTCGCTGCAATCATTCTAGCTCAATGCAGGAACACTGTAAAAAGGGTAAGTTCTTTATTTTTTGAAATTAAGAAAAAGGGAGACGATAGATACAGATGGACAGACAGGTCGATAGTATTGACACATTTTAGAATAGGTTTCTCAACCGTATTCCAGTGCAACTCCAATGATATCCAATTCTTGGACTTCAAAATCTAGTGTGTTTTCATGGCATAAAACACCAATTTTAGAGCACCTGGCAATGACTCTCGCTAGCCGGTTTTACACTGGAAAAAGCTATGATTTACTGAATTTACTCAGTGGATATGGACAGCTCTGATAAAATGATTTGTATTTTAATGCGATACCTCAATAAAGGGTATGATGCAGACCATTTGGAAAAATAAAATGAATTTTTAAAGCCTACTGCCCACATGAATGTTTCAGCTCTTTTCCTTTTCATTTCTTCTCATTCACACGGAGACACTGCACAAAATACTGGGTATACCCAGACACACCCACACACTTCTGTACCTTGCAGTTCCACTTTCACTACTCGATAATGATTTTAAAAGTTCCTTTGACTTTTTATAAACAGTATTTTAAATATCTGCTTGTTATTCCTTCAAATGGATGATAGGTTATTGAGCTATTTCATCGGATTGGGTATTTCTGTTGCTTCCAAATAGGAATGAATTTGAGTAGACACCAGTTAATGTCATTAAGGATGGAAGGAAATTATTGAGAAGCTATCCCGCTGACAAAACCAACAAACACACAAACAAACTCAGCCTGGGCATCACCAATTCGCAAACTTGTATGATACAAGGACAACTTACCAGCAACTATATGCATCACGGCGCCTCTATTCTTGTCTTCCTCAATGAAGAAAGGACGCAGGCTCTGCCACGAGACAGGGAATCCACCACTTTCTGGCCAATGGCCTCGGGCAACTGCCTGACCTCGCTGAGTGTTTATTTTCTCATCTATAAAATGTGAGTAATGTGGCCTCAATGCTGCTTAAGATCATGGGGTGGTTGGACAGATGAAGTAACATTTGTCTGGTACCTGTGTCCCAAATCCCACACACCTGGTATCCATATCCGATACCTGTGATGCTTATGGGTCCAAATCCATATCTCCCGTAGATAGAAAAGCACGTGTAGGCAGAATGATGTCCCCTTTTCCTTGTGCATTTTGTGTCCAGTAGGATGACCACCACTTGGCAGGCACTTTGTAAAGAGTTGTTAAACAAATGAGTGAATATCCTTCGATAAGAAAACTTGGGAAGAAACTATGGGATCTCCATTTTCTGTGCCCGATGCTACAGTCCTGCGTGTGACCACATTGTGATTGCAGAATAGTTCCCACTGGAATGTAATTGTATTTATGGAAATTATAATGTATCTTCAGCAAAACAAAACTTGACTCTATTGTCCTATGTAGATTAAATCTAGAGAACAATAGACTTTCTTAGTGGAATTCCCCCCGACCCCATACTTTGCTACCAAATCACAAAGCAGGGGTGGGGGGAGTAATTTCTCCCAACAAAGCATCTCGACATGTGGGTGGTCAATGATGTTTACTTAAAATGGATTTGTGGCTGAAGAGAAAATTCTAATTTCCCGAAAGGTGAATCTCACTGATGCTGATTACAGAAATCAGTTGCCCTGCTTGATGTAAGGGAAAAAAAAAAAAAAAAAAAGGTAACTTTCTAATTGATCCCGGTCCCATGCACCCCACGCAAACAAGGGCCAGGGAAGATGGCATGTTTCCCCTGACTCTGAGTTCTGCAGAAGCAAGACGCTGTGTCAATATTGAAACTGCAAATGCTGGAACATTAGATTTGCTTTCTGCCCATGAAGAGCAGAAGATTTGGTTGCTTTTCTTTTCTTCCTGCCAATAGTATGCACAAACAGGGGCCCAAAATGCGTCTCTTTGGGGATCCCGTGGTCCCTGCCTCCCTGTGCCTTCCTGGCTCAGGGGGGAGGCCTGTCAGCCAGGGGGAGAGCTGGCAGCATGGGACCAATCTGTGCTAATAGTTTGACACAGAGTTTTAAGCTTTGAGGCAAAATCAGCAAAATCACTCCCCCCTCCCCGAAAAACAATAAGATTTCAAATGCTGCTTAAGATCAGAAATGCTTTAGGTAAGGGTAAGGTAATCATTCTTCTTATCACATCCAGCAAGTGGCTTTGACACATACTGGAGTTATGTGTGTCCCAACCTGGGCTCCCGCCAGCCTCTGTGGGGGTTTCGCTGGAATTAGAGAAATGGGCTCTGGGGAGAGCAGAATGGAGCACAGGAAGAGGGCTTGAGAGGTGGACTGGGGACCGTGATCTCCTGCCAGTTGGTCCTGAGCACATGGCCATGGGCCTCGGTTTCCCCATCTATAAACATCACCCCGTAACCTCCCAGTCTGCCCATTAGGAGGACTCCACATGATCTGATTACACTGAGAGGACAGATTTTCAATGGCAAACCTCTAAATTGACCATTCCCAGCCCCAGGACCAGGCAGATACCATTGGTAAAAGCTAAAATCACAGAACACTCTTGAAGCATGAGTTCACCTTCTCTTCAGGGATTGAAATAGTGATTTGTAAAGGACCAAGGGAAAATCTGTTTTGCAACTGAGAATCAACTGTTAGCCCGTTTCTAAACTTTTCTTCACAATCCAAACATAGGGCTTTGAGTCACGTTCTAGAATATTTCTTCTTTAAGCTTCACCCAGCCTCAAACCTTTCGTTTCTTCACCTATAAAAAAGGAAAGTGTGGCTGTGGTAATTTGAATGATGTAATACATGGGAAATTGCCAAGCATAACACTGGGACATAGTAAATGCTTAAGAAACAGTGAGGCAAGTTAGCTCTGAATGCTGACCAATCCTGTCTGTCCCTTCACAGTCCTCAAGGGCAGAGGCAGCCTGGGCATGACTTATTAGGACAGGGGGATGATCATGGTCTCCCACTGTACGACCTTTAACAAGGGCTGAGCACTTTACACACGTTAACTTCATTAATCCTCTGGACCACCCAGCAAGGGAGGCTGTTGTACCTTCACTAATGAGGAAACAGGATAAGAAAGTTAAAAGCTTGACCAAGACCACTGAGCTACTGGAAGGAGAACAGCTGTATATACGAACTCGGGTTCATCTTCCAGGTTTTTCATCTTCCACCTCAGTAGAAGAATAAAGCAAACAGAAGATGGGATCTTTACCCCTCATTGCCTGGCTGGCGCTTAGTGGCAAAGAGATTAAGAGTGAGTCAGACCCCCAGGCTGGAATCTTAGCTTCCCCACTTTCTGTCTCTGACTCAGTTCTTCTTTATGAAATTGGGATAATAGTGCCGTTATGTTTCACTGCCTATTATGTGTCAGACACTGCTCTAAGTGCTTACCTGTATTGACTCACTGAATCCTCATCAAAACTCCGGGAGGTGAATACTGTTATTATTTCCTTGCGTGGAGAGGGAGGCTGAGTCAGAGAGGTGAAAAGCAAGTTGCCTGTAAGCTAGGAGGCGGCTGAGGTCGGATCTGTCTCCAGGTTAGCTGCCGCCACGTGCCACTATCCGGCTAAAATGATATGCTATTTGAAACTCCTTAGAACAATGCCTGGCCCAGAAAGTCGTTCAACAAACATGAGCAATTATTTGGTATTATTAGTAGTACCATGGCTATTAGAGATGCAATGGTGCACCCTCAGAACAACTTCTGGAAACATGGCCCTGCTGACTTTCAGTGGAAGAGAGGGTAGACCGGCAGCCATGGGGAGTTTCTAGGGATGATGGTGAGAGTTTTTTCTGCAGCCTTAATTCAGCTATTTCAAACAGTTCTGGAAGGAGATGTATGTAATTCCATTCTCAGCCCTTAAGCTGAAGGGAGTAAGGGAGGCAGCGGTGGTTCTAAAAAAAAAAAAGAAATTTGACTCCTTAATCACAGATAATCCTGAAAAAAATAAAGTGGATCAGCGTTTAAAGGAGCAAAGAAGATGCTTAGGCAGCTCACCGACAAGGTCAGATATTTACAATTGTTTTTTCCTTTAAAAAATGTTTTAGGGGCGCCTGGGTGGCTCAGTGGGTTAAGCCGCTGCCTTCGGCTCAGGTCATGATCCCAGGTCCTGGGTTCAAGCCCCGCATCGGGCTTTCTGCTCAGCAGGGAGCCTGCTTCCTCCTCTCTCTCTGCCTGCCTCTCTGCCTGCTTGTGATTTCTCTCTGTCAAATAAATAAATAAAATCTTTAAAAAAAAAAATGTTTTAAATCAAATTATTCTTTATATCTGCTTTAAAAGTCAAAGAATACAAGGATTTATGGTAAAAAGCAACAGTCCCCAGGCCTCACCCACACTCCCTGCTTAATCCCCCAGGGAAATCACTTTTACTTTTTTTCTATTATTAAATCTTTGAAACAATATGGTCTTATACTCATTTCTCATTTTTCTGACATCAGACAGTATTTACTGATTTTCTACTGTGAGAAAACACAGTGTCATTCACCTCTTTCATTTTCTACAACATTTTGCATTAATTCGGTTGATTTCATTGTTAATTTTGGTTGACGATTTTAACGCACCTGCTGGTCGCCTGTGTAATTTCAATGAGCTATTGGTCCTCTGTGTCTTACTGCCTACCTTTGGTGGCATGAGAATATTTCCTTCCTACCAGCCCTCCCCCTTTCTGTCACTTCTACCGTCAGTCTACGCTGTCCAGTGGGTCATGCTGGCCTTCTGTTCTGTCACTCACTTATCTCTTCCATGTCCTCTCTTTGGTTGAATCTGTAAGTGAAAAACCAATAAACGACTCTTCCATTATGATGAAACTTTTTAAATGCACCATGCTTGAGATCCCCTGAGTCCCCATGTACTTAACCAGATGTGCCACAGGAAGTTCGGCTGGTTTTCTCTCTCTTTTTCCAATGGGACTTTGGATAGATCTGTTTATTCCAACACCATCCTCTTGGTTTATGTTATACTACTTTCAGGCTTGTTTCCCCCTGTTTCAGAAGCTGCCACCTTCTCCAAGAGACGTTTTCATGTGGAGGATTTGGGTGGAGAAATTTTGAGTCCTTGAAAAACAAAAACAAAAATGAAACAAACCCAAACATTTTTATTAGGCATTCACACTTGATTGGTGTTTTGGCTGAGCATAGAATTCAGGGTATATAATCATTTCACCCACAATGTTCAAAGATGTCATTCCACTGTCCCCTAACACTTATTTATGATCATCAAAGACTGAGAGTATTTAAATCTTATTTTTTGGTAGGTAATCTATTTTATATATATTTTTTCCTTTGTACTATTTTAGAATCTTCTCTTTATCATTGGAACTGTGAATTTGCAAGTAAAGATAGGTGGCCTTTGGGCTGGTTGAGTTCCCATATCCAAAGAACAGCGATTACAAGAACAAAACCAGCCAAGGAAGAGGACTGTCTTCCATCCTAAAGCACCACCTACATTAGAAGACTTTATTAAAGGCAGGGAATATGAAAACTGAATTTCGGAGAGCCTAAAGAAAGAATCTGAATAATCACACCAAGATTCCAGTGTCTAGATGGATTTGAAGACACAGAGCGATCTCCGTCAAGGGGCAGTGTGAGAGCAAACGGACAGACCATCCATGAGACTGGCAAACCAATTGCACAAGTGATTTCACATTTTTCAAGATTCCATATCCTTCTTCATCTCTAAATTCATAACCTCGCAGTCCAACTTCTATGAAAATATTCAAGTATGGGGAGGGAGTGCACTTCAGCCCCCTGCAATGCTTTCTCTTTTCTCTTCTGGCATTGGTCTTTCTCTCTCTTTTATTATTAATAGATTTGTTTCCCTGGGCGGTGGTCTGAGCTCTTGCTTTTCCTCTTATCCTTCCTTCCACAAATGTGCTTGAACACTACACACTATGGATGTAGACCAAGCATCATCCATGCCTTCCTAGAGCTTGACTATAACAAGGAGGATAAGCACGAGAAGTACATGATGCTATGGGGATATAAACAGGGTCCCTAGGATATGCTTGGTGAGGATATGAACCAGTCCAGAAAAGTTTCCTTAGGTCAGTTATCCTGAATGGACACTGAACCAGCAAGTTGAATTAACTTACCTTTTCAGACATTCTCCTCTTTCCCTATAGCTTGCCTTCCTGTTTTATTTTGGAACTTAAAAGCTAGCATCTAACCATGAAGTATATGGACTCTCAGTAGAGAGGGTTAATCCTATTAGCTTCAGAAAACTCAGTAACTATTATACAGTAGGTGCTTGGGAAACTGTGATCAATTTTTTTTTAAAGATTTTATTTACTTATTTGAGAGAGAGAGAGAAAGAAACAGAGAATGCGTGGAGGGGGAGGGACATAGGGACAGGGAGAAGCAGACTCCCTGCTGAGCAGGGAGCCTGATGAAGGGCTCAATCCAAGCACTCTGGGTTCTTGAAGGCAGATGCTTAACCGACTGAGCCACCCAGGTACCCTGTGGTCAATTTTTTGTTTTTGTTTTTGTTTTAAGATTTTTAAAATTTATTTGACAGAGATCACAAGTAGGCAGAGAGAGGCAGGCAGAGAGAGAGGGAGGAAGCAGGCTCCCTCCTGAGCAGAGAACCCGATGCGGGGCTCAATCCCAGGACCCTGAGATCATGAACTGAGCCAAAGGCAGAGGCTTTAACCCACTGAGCCACCCAGGTGCCCCTTGTGGTCAATTCTTAAAGATGGCATAAGGTAATTAACTTTTATCCCTTGTGAAGCATCTGGTCCAACAACCACTTCCCCGAATACCCATTTTACAGGAGGGATAACTAAAGCTAAAAGCAGTGAAGTGACTAAGATCACATAATATTGTTTTCCTGTCAGTTCTTTTATTCCTATTGTTTGTTCATTTATGTTCGGATAGCTCCTCAGCATGTCCCACTATATGCTCATTCTTATGCTGGGCTTATGGGACTAACGGAATTACCCCACATTCAGTACCTGTCATCCCCACATTTCTAGGCAGTTTTCTAGATAAAACAGAGCCTGATACGATGAGTGAACACTAATAAAAACACCTACTTAACAGGAGTTTGTGATGATTATGAGATTATGTATGGTATATGGTAAGCATTCCAAAGAGGATGACTAATTATTAGTGGTAGTGGTGGTAGCAATTTTGGTATTTTTCTCAAATAAGAGAGGTTCCAATTGATGTTGGGAATCATGGAAAGGAAAACTTGAATTGAACTAAAAAGATCAGCTTTGTTGAGAATTAAATCAACAAATCTTTCTGCATGACAAAAACTGATCGTTCTAGCGTAAAGAATCCAGCTTGGAAGGACAGGGAGATAGGATCGTTGGAAAGGCCTAACTGTATCTGGTATTTAGTAAAAGTGCATGACTTGCAAATCCATCGGGTATTGTTTATAAATATAAAAACTGAAACAAACTATATAGACAAGAAAGTGGTTACACAAATTACAGTCTAGTCCCCCAATAGAATAGTATGCGGGCTATAAAGATTATGTTAATAAAGGATATGTAATAGGACAAATTACCTATAATGTAATTTAAATAAAAGCAGTATAGTAAAAATTGTGTATGAAATCTGATCCTAACAATGAAAAGTTAAAACCCAGATAAAAGCAAAAATCCAGGAAATAGAGACAACAGAATATGGCCTCCTCTGAACTATAACAACAGAAGACAGTTTTATTTTTTCTATTTTTATGAGCCTTCTAATTTCATTTAATGAGCACATATGTTCTATAATGAGAAAAATAAGACAATACCATTTTAAATAGTATTGAAAAGTTGAAGCCTCATTGAACTAAGCATATGATCATAGAAGGGACTCCCTTCTTGGGTGGGATGTTTCTTTCAAGTAATGAGACTTGAACATATCTTTTGGGGGAACAATATTCAACCCACTATATTGGGAGTGGGGATTGTTGCGGGTAGTGCTTGGTCTAATATGGAGAAGTCAAGGGAACTTCTTTGAAAAAAAAATATATCCTTTGTTTTCTGAGGGATGAGTTGAGATCAAGCAGGAGTTGCAGATCAAGACAGCAGGACCCACTGGGGTGAAGGCCCTTGAAGGACATGCTGAAAGACAGTTGGCGTGACTGGAGTAAGAAAGCCAAAACTGCAAAACTTGAGGCTGATTGAGGCAGAGGCCCAGTAAGGGAAGCCACCATATACATTGAGGGAAGCCACTGAGAGCTTCAGGAAGGAACGAGTGGAGTGGGTAACCGGTGGGTGCAGGGGCGTGCGCTGTGAACAGCTTGTGTGAATGCAGGTACCATGGCACCCTGGCCGAGGAGCTCAGCTCAAGAATCAGAGAGAAATAGAGGACTGGGGATATGTTTAAGGTATAGAAACCATAGAAGGAGTATGGTTTTAAGGGCATCACTCAGGTTTTGGATTTTATGTCTGGATGAATTTTGGTGCCATCCACTGGGGCAGAAAACCCAGAACTAGAACCAGACTTGGGGGAAAGACAATAAAGTCAGCAATTAGGTTGGGGTGGGGGCATTAAGGGTGGTGGAGATAAATCCTGACGGGTTGTACTTTCAGAAAGCTCCACTGAGGAAGCAGGTGTAGACTATGTCTCAAATACTTTTCAGAAATCAAAGTTAAGCATATTTGCAAGAGCACAAGGGAAGGGACATTCCCAACGGAGGGAGCAGTCAGAGCCAAGTTCTGGAAGCTCTCAGCATTTTTGTCCATTTTCCTGTTGGTCAGGTTTGCACTGACGTTGACCAATACATGCAAAAGTGTGCACAGTTCCCAACAACACGTCTACGAAGTTTAACAACACAGATTATCTGAGGTCTTGCAGCAGAGGTCCATTTAAAAAAGTTCTCTTCACTTTCTGTTTCTAGTCTCTGACCCAAAGCTATCGTGAATTCTTCTTAGAGGCAGATTGGGAAGAAAAACTCATTACACAAGTAAACATACTTGGTAAGAGAAAGCAGGGTTATAATTACGATAGAAACAGTGTGACTAGAGAAGAATGGTGCTCACGGCTGGAAAACCACCATAATTTGTACTGAATTAGAAGGCTGCAACGAGAGAGGAGGACTAGAACATGTCACCGGTTCCCAGTCTGGGTGTATTGTTGGCAATTAAATTTAGAAGCAATCCTTGACGGTGCAGGAGTGAGTTCCGTTTTGGACATTTTAGGTTCTAGGCACCTACCCAAGATCCATATGGAAATGTCTAGAAGGATAGAGGACAGAAAAGAGGAATCCATGGGTGCAGAAAGCATGAGGGAGTTCCTGCCTGGAGAGAGATTGGTGAGCCTGCCTCAGGTACGGTAGTTGATGTTCTTGGCTTGGAAGGGGTTACTTGGAAGGAAACGTCCAGGATCTGTGTTTTAGTTGTTGTTACTGTTGCTTTTCCTTCATAATCAAATGGAAGTAACGGGAGAGCCTGCTCTGCTATTGAAAATGTGGTTTTGGAGCAAGAAAGATTGATCAAAGCTGGAGATATGGCTTTGGGTCTTGTCGATATTTGGGGAGTCACTGAAGCTCTGGGCTGGGCTGAGATGGTCCAAGGATGTGAGGCCAGGGCAGTGAGTCTTAGGAGGTAGAGCTGAGGACAGGCCACCCCAGCTCCACCTCTGTGGCCCCAGGCTGATTAGGTCAGGGAGGGATGGAAGTACCCATCTCTCCGGGGTACCACGGACAGGGTTAAATCCAGAGTGCTTTCCAGATGCCCCCAGCCAATTGCAGGTAATTAGGAGGCCGTCTTTCTTTCTCTCTCTCAGGACCCCTAACATAAACTGTCTGAACCACAGCAGTTGAGTCTGAGCATATCAAAAAGGAAAGCAAAGAGGGACCCCATGAAATATGTGTGGTTCGTGGCTTGTGGGGCTGTGGATGGTGTGCGGTGGGGAGGGCTGCTCAAGAGAAAGGGACTTGCTTCTAATCAATGTGCTAATCCAGGACATAAGGTCCCCCTTCTCTCTCCCTCATTTAATTTCCCCGGGCTCAGTCCTTGCCTCCCCCAACCCCCGGCTGCCCCCTCTTCATACTGGTTGAATGAAAATTTGGCCCATTTTTTTTTAATATAGATACATTAAAAAACAGACACTGATCTTCAAAGAAGCCTGCAATTTTGCTGGCGACGGAATGTTTATAGCCACAATTTGTTTGGTTCTGATAAAATGCACATGCCCCCTTATTCCACTTTATGTAACTTCCCAAGCCAGGCTTGCTTCATACATGGGCCTGCACCCTTCCCAGGCAGCAAAGCAGAGGGAGGCAGAGGGGTGGGGGCGGGGGAGAGAGAGAGAGACAGAGAGAGAGAGAGGTGAACATCCTTTCCCAGAGCTGTGGCTACATCTGTCTGTGGGTGTTCTGGAATATCTGGGCCCAGAAGCTATCTGATGTGGCAGAAGGGGGCACAGCTCAGGGAGCAGGACAACTGGCCAGAGGGACATTTCAAATCCTCACTTAACCCTATCAAAGGAAACAGCAGCCTTTGCACTTCTAGTTGGAACTCGGGTGGGCTCTCCCCAATTCATGTACGGAGATTGTGTGCCCAAGGTCGGCGAGTCTGGAAGCCAGGAAGTTATGGGTTTCCATGTCAGCTTAGTTGCTTTCTTGCTGTATGACCTCGAAATAAACTTTCTCTCAATTGGTTTTCCCCCATTTCATGCCCAGGGCCAACCCTCCCTCCTGCAGGATAGTTAGGAGATTGACTGGAGGGGTGCACCAGTGTGGCAGAGGGTGTCAGGGAGGGAGCAGAAGGTGAAACGTTTGTGGGAGAGGGGACCAGGAAGGCAGACGTGACGGAGTAGCTTTGCTGGGGGGAGAGGAAGTTTGGAGGGAGTGGGGTATGCCATACAAGGAAGGAGCTAGAAGTAAGGAGGCTGGTAGAATAAGAGGCTAAGTTGTGGTCCATGCTCAGGGGTTTGAGCTTTATCCTGCAGGCCGTGGAGGAGTTTTGGAGACTCTAAATTAAGGACCATCACATTTAGACTCAGTCCTAGAAATCTGACCATTAGCAGCATGGTAGCCCCACCAGAGAGGTGAGAGAAAGAGGGAGAAAGCTAGGAAGCTGGAGTGGGTGATGCTCCTCAGTGCACTGTGGGCTGTGAAACCTGGAACCAGTTCCTTACACACTCTGTGCCTCAGTGACCTGGTCTCTATAATGGGGTGGTAACATTGCATGTTCTTCATACAGATAATGGGAGACTGAAATTAGTTTTAAATGCACAAAACACAGAAAGACACTTAGAAGAATGTGCATGGCATATGGATGCTAAATATTATTACTAGATAAAATTTCAGGGTACTGTGTGTTCTAATTAAGCACTTTATATGTATAAATAGAATATTCTCAATGTTTTCTCTCTCTCTCTCTCTATATATATATATTCTATTTAATCTTTACGTTTACATTGCAAGACAATGACTTTTTTCTTTTCTTTTTCTTTACAAATGCTTAATATTAAATATAAATTCTAAAGCTCAGAAAAATTGACTGTTGCCATGATTAGCTGCTACTTGGAAGAGTTGGGATAAAAACCCAAGATTGTTTAAGAAACCAATGCTCTTAAACATTCCCTAGAGAAAGAGGAGATCAGGGATGACAATCCAGGTTCTTAAGACATGTGGTATGTGTAGCCAGGGGAGATGTTCTAATGGAAAAGCCTGGCTTTAATGCTTTCCAAAGATTTCCCTAGCCCCTTCCTCCACCAGTGACTTCCCGTGTGTGGGGTGTGTGTGTGTGTGTGTGTGTGTGTGTGTGTGTGTGCGCATGTGTGTGTTGCCGGGGAGGTAACTTGCTGGCTGGTTCAGCCAAGAGCTAAAGTGTTCATGGTTTTGAGGAACTTCAAATGAAGCTTTGCTTTTGGACAGATCTATCAACCAAAGAGCAGATTTCTATACTTCTACTCTTGGCTGAGGTCTCCCTCTTCTCTTCCTCCCTTCCTCTCAGCTATATTTGGTGGAAGTTTAAATCCGATAAAGATGAGCTCTATTTAAAACCAGTTGGGCTCTATTTCAGAAAATTTGTGTGATTTTATCTGAAAAGTAAATTTGTAATTATAATTTGAAGTTTCTCTATAAGTAAGACTCTGGCACCAATTCTCCATACCCGATGAGAGATAGCAGTAGAATAATGGAGTCCTGGATGTGGGAAAGCCTCCAGCCCAACCACCCGCCAGGCCTGGGTCCTCCATGTTCGCCGTGTTATCACATGGCTGCCTCCAAGAGGCACAGCTCTCTGCTCACACAGGTTCCGTCCTCTTCCTACCTGGGACGCTGGCTGTCGGAAGGTTGTTTCTTTCAGTTGAAATGTCATTCTCTAGAGTCCTCCTACTGAGCCTAATTGGTTCCCAAAGCACTGCTCTGTCCTTTCCTCCCCAGGAGAGGGGTCTGCTCTGGAATGTGCAGACATCACTTTGTGTTCCTCTTGAGTCTTTTCTTTCTTGGGCTGACATTCTGAGTTTGTTTAGTCATCCCCTAAAAGGGCACGATTTCCATATCCCTTTGGGTAAAGTTGTGCTCTGGAGCTAAGTCAGGTCCACAAGGATGTCACATCTCTGGAGCTCAGCTAAGTCCACACTGAGTGATAACCCGGATTTTGTTATGGGATGGTCTCCAACGTAGTTGCTGCTCTACCCCGAACTCATGAGGACATCGTGGGGGGGACTTGTTGCATCATTGATGTAACTGTGATCCCTGATAGTTCTTCATTGTGCTTGGAAGAAAATCCAAACTCTCTCTTCCTTGACGGAGCCCCTGTCCTTGGCCCCCCGCTCCTCTTGTAATACTCTGCCCTTGCCCTCTCTCCCCCAGCCACACTGGCCTTTGTTTTGTTCCCTAAACATGCTAAGCTTACCCTGTAGGGAGTTTTCCAGTTCTGTTCCCTCTGCTGGTGAGCTCGTTCCTGCATCTGCGCATGGCTGCCTCCCACCTGTCTTCAGGTCTCCTTTTCTCTCTGTGCGTTTGGTTCCTCTCGTGCTCACCATCTTACTTCATTTCTTCCCAGCCCTCATCAGGATTAAAGTCACCTTATCTCCTCTCTTGTTTACTTATTTCCTCTGCTCTCCCCAGCTAGGCTACAGACTCCTTGAACGTCTTGTTTCTCTCTGTGCTCCTCTCTCCAGAAGGGCATCTGACATGGGGTGCAGCCCCAGGGGCATCCATGCTGCTGTGAATGAATGACTGGGTTGAGTGCGGGGAGGAAGTATAGAGTTCATGACATCTTAGAGGTAGCGAAATACTTGAGAGATTGTTTCTAATCCATGATGCTTATCCCACAGATGATGAATCTGTGTCTGACACGGGCAGTGGGTAAACCCAATATCACGCCATGAGCTCTGCAAGAGCCCGTACAGGGATGAGTGGCACGTTTTATTTTTCATCCAGGAACGCAAAATGCATCCACTATAAATTGAAAGCACTAAATGTATTTGGTGTCTTGGTAGAAAAGTCTGAGTAGTCTTAGGGCTGGGTTTCCCTGGAGGGTATCTTGATACAGGGAAGGTTTGGGTAGAACTCTACTCAATGCAGGGACAGTGGGGGCCTGGGCCTGATCAGGGACAACAGGAGTCTTGGAGGGGAGGCTGCTAGGTGGAGGGTGGGCCTTGGTTGTCTAGATAAAGGCTTTGCATCTCAGCCTCTGTCTTGAGTGGTCCTTGAATGGGAGAGGAGTTGGGAGGATTCATGAGTCAGGGTGGACAGAGGAAATGGAAAGAGATTAGGGGTAAATGGAGAAAGGCCTGGGCAGGAGTCCCTGGGCGGCCAGCCATTCTGCGATGGTGACCACACGGAGTTGCCAAAGAAAGACACAAGGCAGCTGAGAAGTTGGGACTTGGTGCAGAGGAGGGAGACAAGTGGCTGAATACATTCAGGGGTGTGCTCCCAGGGCTTCCAGCAGCAGGAAGCTCTCAGGCTTCAAGGCTACACCAACTGCATTCTCAGTAAGATTCCCAATGAGCAGACAAGACCTGGGTCTCTCCCCAGCTGTGCTTCCCTCACCCCCTTGGAGGTACCCAGTGGCCTACCCCAGGTAGGGATCCTGAGTCAGACAAGCAGACATTCCCAAAAACAGCTGTGTGATGGTGAATGTTTTTGCACTTTTGGTCATCACTGTTCTCTCACCTGTACAAAGGGAACTAAAAAGGCACCTACCACCTAGGACCATTGTAGACAGGACAGGAGAATGTGTGCATGAAATGCACACAACTATTTATGGGAACAGTAAACCCTCGAGACATATTTGCTCCCGTCTATTCTTCCTTTTGTTTGTGACTTGGACCTCTTCCTAGACCTGCAATTTCATGATTTTTTAATTGCTGATTAATTTCAGAACAGTGTTCCCTGTGAAGAAGCTTGAAAGTCATAGTTTCTTCCACTGTTATAACTGAACAGGAATTTAAGTTCATTTTGTCCAGAAATTAAAATGTGTGGCCCGAAGATCTGTTTCTTGGAGGAAGTTTGTGAAATTGTTTAAAATTTTTGAATCAATTGCCATTTTAAAATCAGGAGCTTTCACACATCAAGAAGGTTCTGGCACATCTTGAAAAGGCTGAAGGTCCAAGGCTCAGGGCTTGCCACACATCAGCTGTCCCTGGGGCTGAGTGGTTTCCACCTACCCTGTTCAGCTGTGGCACTTTCCTAGCGCTGCAGAGACAGAGTAGCACAGACTGGGTGGCTTAAATGGAAACCTAGCGTCTCACAGTTCTGGAGGTCAGACATCTGAGGTCAAGGTATTGACATGCCCTCTTCCTTCTGAGGCTAGGAGGGAGAGTTGTTCCAGACCTGTCCCTGAGCTGCTAGGGGTTTGCTGAGGAAGCACTGCTCTGATCTCTACCTTCCCAGCCCTTGTGTGCTGGTCTCTGCATTCAAATTTCCCTTTTTTATAAGAACACCGGTCATATTGGATTAAAGACCACCTCATGACCTTGTCTTAACTAACGATGTCTACAGTGACTCCTTCTAAAGAACGTTAGGTACTGGGACTTAGGGCTTCAGCATGATTTTTTTTCTTTTTCTTTTTCTTTTCTTTCTTTCTTTCTTTCTTTTTTTTTTTTTTTTTGAGAGAGAGAACGAACAGGAGAAGAGGCAAAGGGAGAAGCAGAGGGAAAGTGTCTCAAGCAGACCCCCGCTGAACACAGAGCCCAAAGCAAAGTCAGTCTCACGACACTGAGATCATGACCCAAGCCGAAAACAGTCAGAAGCCCATTTGACTGAGCCACCTGGGCGCCCTTCAACACGGATTTTTGGAGGCCACTTTTCTCCCCATCACAGCAGCTTACAGCATCCTTACCATGGGCTCCTTGCAACCCTCTACTGAGTCCACTCGGCCCCTGTCACGTGCCACTGAGCAGGTGCTGACTTTTGGCCAAATTCCTCATTTCTGTCGTACCTGAGGCCCACGTCTTTAAAGCAATGATCAGCTGCAAGGTCTGAAGTGGTTGGCGGCTGCAAGTCCATGTCGAGTAGTCCTTTCAGGTCTGGTGGTGGCCTGCAGGGCACCTGATGGATAGGGAATGTGCCCTTCCTCACTTCTGGTCCATCCTCCTCCAGCTCCCGCTCGGAGAGGAAGCGGGGAGACATGCTGCTGTTTCATGTGGTGAGGGAGACAGGTGAGGACAGGGAGGTTTCGAGGGAGCATGGCTTTGGTGGGAGCAGGTGACAAGAGGGGCTGTGACAGGTGGGGCCTAAGGCGCCATCTATGGAGAGATGTCCAGGAGGCAGTGGGGAAAGGAGACTGGCCTGTTCGCGGATGCCCTCCAAACCAGAGTCTCCTCACGTTTTTCAGAACCTCGTCAGGATGCTACTTTGTTAGAACTTCATGTACCTTGGTAATTCCCCCCAATGTAAAGTGCAATTAGGAAGCATTCCGCATACTCACAGAGTAAAGATTTTGTGGCAAAACATAGCTTCTCAGTGTTTTATTTTAGAAGAAAAATGTTCCTTTGTGTGTTACTCTTATGAACAGCAAGACCGAGTTTTTTTCTCTACCAAAATGCCAGTTAAATTGTATTTTGATAATTTTCTCAATGTGTCAGCTGCCAACAGCACTTTAAATAATAAGAATCGGATCCCTCCTAAATAAGGTGGTAATTTTATTAAAAAATGCTGGAGGCCCCAGAGCTCAGGGTCTATGGAACCACAGGCTTGTTGCAAGGTTCACAAAATCCTGAGAACGCGGACACAAATGGACCTCACGTTGGTAGGGATCTGCCGTGTACTACCGTCCTCATGAGGGAGGAGTGCACAGCCCTTTGGAAGTTACAAGGGAAATTCACATGGTCCTTATTGGGAATCTCTGAACTCCATGTGATCAGGTAGGAAATCGAAGCTTAAGGAGAAGACAGAACTCATCCAGGGTGGTGTAGAGAGTCAGTGGCCCAAGTAGAAGTAGCCACGGCAGGGACACCCTGGGGTCCCATACTCCAGGGCCAAGTCTAGAGTCAGGGAGTAACCACAGCCAGGGCCCATGACGGGATGGCTCCAATGGAGCACATGGTTTTGGATGGTGGAAATGGCCACCCACTGGCATTCATAAATGGGTGGGATTTGTACAGATCAAGTATCGAGGATCAGAAAAAAAATAGGTGCAAGTAGCAATTAGTCATGCCTGTCTCCATGTGCCAGACCACACACTCAGTTCTTGAGCTAATTTCATGACCCGCATTACTATCACCAAACTCTATTGTCAAAGTCATTATCATCGTCCCTTTTACAGTTGAGGAAACTGGGGCCCAAACTACATATCAAATAAAACACATGCTACATTATTAATGTACGTTCACATGTAAATTAAAATGTAAATTAAATTTACATTTTAATGTAAATGCACATATATATGTATATATGTGTGTATTTATATATATAAATTATAATTGTATATACAAATTATATATATACACATATATATTATATATATGTATATATGTACACATATGTATTATATTCTGCTTGGCACATAGCAAAATATTTCCCGGGCTGAATGCATATATACTCTACATTCTTTACAGTACATCACTGCGTGTGTGTGTGTGTGTGTGTGTGTCTGTCTGTCTGTTTGGAATCACATTTCTAAGTCCCCATGGAGATGTCAAATGTCCTCTGTTCTGGAAAATGTTTGGGGGGAATTTCCCTAATTCATTGAAAAATAATTTTCGTTAGAAAAAATCAAACTGATACATTTATACATATCTATCTAATCTATATCTTTATCTATATAAAACAAAAACCATTTTTACCCAATATCTAGAATTCACAAATATCAATATTTCGCTATTTTTCACGTTGACTTTAAAAAACAGCTATTCACCTGCTCTGGAGAGAACCCAGGTTGACTTCCTCACTCTTCAACCCTCTTCCTCCACCTCCAAAAGTCTCCAGGGTTTTGAAATTTGTATTCTTTCATCCGTACTCTATACTTCTAGTATGCAGTACTTTCCTGTATCCATTTGTCAAATATTTGCAGAATTGTGGCTGAACTACCATACTGCATTTTAAAAAGCTTTCTAAAAAAACATGTATTCACAAAATATGCCAAACGTATACAAAGTACAGATCACAATATAATAGACACAGATATTTATATAATACAGACTTGACACGTGTGAATATTCTAGGTTTTTTTTTTTTCAAATATTTTTTTCTTGGAAAATATAAAACATTACAGATTTGGCTAATGGACCCACACTCATCCACACAGGACCCCCTCCCCATATAATCCTATGCTTTTTCTTTCCTTCCCTGAGAAAATCTTTTCTAGATCTCTGTGTTACTCTTTTCTATTTTCTGCTTTTATTGTATGAAGGCAACTCTGAATTTACAGAATATTGTGTTGTGTGATTTTTTTTTTTAAGATTTATATTCCTGGTATCCTCATCTCTCTCTTCCTCCCTCGCTCCTGCCCCCCGCCACCTCTACCTCTATCTCTCTTTATTGTTTGAATTGATTTTTGAAGATTGTCCATGTTGGTACATGATACTTTATTCATCTTAACTGCTTTTTTAAATTTTTTTTTTATTTGACAGAGATCATAAGCAGGCAGAGAGGCAGGCGGGAGGGGGTGGGGGAGCAGGCTCCCTTCTGAGCAGAGAGCCCGATGTGGGGCTCGATCCCAGGACCCTGAGATCATGACCTGAGCGGAAGGCAGAGGCTTAACCCACTGAGCCACCCAGGCACCCTGTTAACTACTGTTTAACATACTGTTTATTTACCCATCCTTCTCTGAATGGGCATGTAAGTCGTCTCCTTATTCTGTTCTGGGACAACCAGTACTACAGCAAACATTCTTGCGCACATCTCCTTATATATATCTGTCAATGTTTATCTTGGCCAAGAATGCATCCGAAAGTGGAATTATTGATCATTGAGTACATATATCTCCACGTTACTGGGTTTTAACAAATGGCTCTTCAATGTGGTTGTGGAAATTTACACTTCTTCTCACACTACCAGAGGTGACTGTTTTCTCCATTTTCACACTGACAGTGAATACTGTCAGATTATTTTTTAAAATGGTGATATGTTATTTTAAGACTAAAACGTATATTTTTTCTGATTACTAGTGAGTGGGAGCATGTTTCTCTGATTGTTGGTCATTGAGATTTCTTCTATGAATTACCTTTTAAAAAAATATTTTATTTATTGATTTGAGGAGACAGAGAGAGGGCACAGCAAGGGGAGGGGCAGAGGGAGAGGCGGAGGGAGAAGCAGATTCCCTGCGGAGTGAGGAGCCTGCCATGGGGCTCTATCCCTGCAACCAGAGATCATGAACTGAGCCAAGTCAGATGCTTAACTGACTGAGCCACACAGGTGCCACTTCCACGAATTATCTTTTATTTACTTTTATGAATTATCTTTTAAATAAAATATATTTTAAATATATCTTTTAAAAATCAATTTTCTATGATGCTATTTTTCTATCTCAGTGATTTGATAGAACGTGTATATATTTGCCTATATGGATTCTTTATATAACTTATATGTACCTATAATATATATATGTACATACATATGCATTGTTTATTTAATTTATATATTTTTAATTTGTATGCTCTGCGAATACCTTACCCTAATCTGCGGCCTATGTCTTAATGTTGCTTATAATGTATTTAAATCACAGAAGTCTTTATTCTCTGTATAATTATATTTAATTAATCTTTTCTCAGTTCTTTCGAGAGTGGTCTATGAATAGAAGCATCTTTTAGTCTGTTTAAATTATCATTATTAATCTATCAATATTGAATAATAGTTTGGCTGAATATAGAATTCTAGATTATACAGTTTTCTACCCTTAAAACTTGGAAATACTTTGCTTTTTTTCCTCCTCCTCCTCTTCCACCCTTTTCCCCACTGCTTTTCTTCTTCTACTTCTTTTTTGGATTAGTTTATTTATTTTATTTTATTTTTTTATTTGTATTTTTTAAAGATTATTTATTTATTTTTTTATTTGACAGACAGAGATCACAAGTAGGCAGAGAGGCAGGCAGAGAGAGAGGAGGAAGCAGGCTCCCCGCCAAGCAGAGAGCCCGATGCGGGGCTCGATCCCAAGACCCTGAGATCATGACCTGAGCGGAAGTCAAGAGTCCATGCTGAGCTAACCTAGCCACCCAGGCATCCACTGCTTCTCTTCTTTCTCTTCTTCTTGATCTAATTAGGATTCCTTATCTAAAGTCCACATTTCCTTTTCTTGCAAAGCTGTGTAGGTATGGGTTTATTGGTTATCTTGTTCAAGATTCAATGTTCTCCCTCAAACCAAGGAATCGTATTTTTATTAGGTTTGAGTCATTTTCATCTGTTCTTTCATTTTTGTTATTATTATTATTATTATTATTATTATTTTGATAATTCTGTCTATTCTCTCCCTCTGGAAATTCTCTTAAATATTTGTTGGACCTTCTAATTCTATAGTCTATGAGGCTGAATCTTTGGCTCATAATTTCCATCTCTTTTTCCACTCTGAAGCTTTCAGGTCAGCCTTCCAGTTGACCCGCTCTTAAGCTGTCTAATCTGCCTTTAGGTTTTATATATTTGGAGGGTTTTTTTAAAAATAAGTGTGTGTATGTTTATGTGTATGCAGGTTCTGTATATATATGTGTGTGTGTGTGTGTGTGTGTGTGTGTATGTTATATATATATATATATATATATATATATATATATAATAACTATGTATACACACATGAGTTATGTAGGTATCTCTATTTCTTTTGTCTTCAAAAGAAAAAAAAGCATTGTGTTGATAGGGTGTCTGGGTGGCTCAGTCAGTGAAGTATCCAACTCTTAATTCCAGCTCAGGTCATGATCCTGGGGTCATGAGATCGAATCTCTTGTCAAGCTCTGAGCTCAGCATTATGATGTTTGAGATTCTCTCTCCTTCTCTCTCTCTGTCCCTCCTGCTTGTGCTCCCTCTCTTTGTCTAGTAAATGAATAAATCAATCTCTAAAAAATGAAAAAAAAATCATAGTGTTGATACTGTAATTCCAAGCAAATGCAACATAGATTAGAGTCCACTTTCCTTCTTCCTTGATTTGTATCTCCTTTTCCATCAGTGGGAAATCTGTATCCTATTATATTCACTGTGTTTACTCATCAGCTCTAGTCTACAATACACAAAAAGCAGTTTCAGAATTGCTTAGCCATACCACTGTTAAAAAGCAAACCTACTGACTAAAGTTCAAAATGTATTTACAACTTTTTTTACACACAGTTTACATATTTTGAAAAGAACAAATCTAAAGTGCCCAAATTGAGGTGTTTGGACAAATGAATGCACCCCTGTAAACCACACCACTATTACGGATAGAACATTTCCATCTTCTCAGAATGTTCCCTGTGTTCCTTCCTAGTAAATTCTCCCTTCTTGGTTCAAGCTGAAGGCAGTCCCTCTTCTGATTATTCACCAGAGGTGAGTTTTGCCTGTCCTGGAGTTTTGTACAAATGGAATCATAAAGTGTGTTGTTTTGTGGGCAGCCTTTTTCACTCAACATAATGTCTGTGAGATTCATTTATGTTCTTGGATTTATCAATATTTATCAATATTTATTTATGAATTTATCATAATTAATTTAATTACTTGAATTTATTATAATTTATTAATAATATTTATAATTTATGTTCTTGGATTTATCATGTATGTTCCTGAATCTATTAATTCGTTTATATTCTTGACTTCATTCAGTTGTATTGCCAAGTGATATCTTTGTATTGTTATTTTCTTTCTTTTTTTTTTTTAAGATTTTATTTATTTATTTGACAGAGATCACAAGTAAGCAGAGAGGCAGGCAGAGAGAGAGGAGGAAGCAGGCTCCCCGCTGAGCAGGGAGCCTGATACGGGGCTCGATATCACGACCTGAGGTAAAGGCTGAGGCCTTAATCCACTGAGCCACCCAGGTGCCCTGTATTGTTATTTTCTGATTCACTTACCTGTTGTTCATTGAGGTTGTTTCAACTTTTTAGCTGTTATGAAGACAGTTGTTAGGGACATTTTTGTACAGATTTTTTTGAATGCATGTATCTTTATTTCTACTGGGCAAATAGCGAAGACTAGAAGTACAGGGTCAAAGGATTGGTCTACAATTAAATTAATGTAAACTACCAAACTTTCTAAAAGGGTAATGCCATTTTATATTTTCACTAACAATATAAGAGATGTATGCTCCACATAATCACAACATTTGACTTTAATGATCATTATTATTTAGCTTTTCTAGAGGGTGTGGGGTGGCACCTTGCTGTAGTTTTCATTGCATTTTGCTGATGACAAATGCTGTGGAGAAATTTTCAGGTGCTTACTGGCAATTTTTCTGTCTCCCTTGGTGAAGTGTTCCTATCTTTTGCTCATTTTAAAACTCAGCTTGTTTTTCTTTTTGTTGTTGAGTTGTAGGAATTCTTTACTCTTTTATTCTGAAAACAAAAGTCCACTGTTAGGGGTGCCTGGGTGGCTCAGTGGGTTAAGCCTCTGCCTTCGGCTAGGTCATGGTCTCAGGATACCGGGATTGAGCCCCGCCCCCGCCCCTCAGTCTGCCTCTCTGCCCACTTGCAATCTCTCTCTGTCAAATAAATAAATAAAATCTTAAAAACAAAAAAGGCCACTGTTAGGTGTTTTGCAAACTTTCTTATTTACTTTTGTAAATGCGTCTCTGGATAAGCAGAATTTTTTATTTTAATGAAATGTATTTTTTTAACATATAGTGTATTATTTGCTTCAGGAGTACGGGTCTGTGATTCATCAGTCTTACACAATTCACAGCACTCACCACAGTGCATGCCCTCCCCAATGTCCATCCCCCAGGCATTCTTTTTTTTTTTTTTTTTTTTTTTAAAGATTTTATTTATTTATTTGTCAGAGAGAGAGAGAGAGGGAGAGAGAGCGAGCACAGGCAGAGGCAGAGGGAGAAGCAGGCTCCCTGACGAGCAAGGAGCCCGATGTGGGACTCGATCCCAGGACGCTGGGATCATGACCTGAGCTGAAGGCAGCTGCTTAACCAACTGAGCCACCCAGGCGTCCCCCCCAGGCATTCTTTGTCCTAAGAAAACATTGCCTACCTTCAGATCATAAAGATATTCTCCTATGCTTTCCTGTCTAAAAGTCTTTATAGTTTTAGCTTTTATGTTAAAGTTATTACTTTTTTGCATAGTATCAGGTAAGAGGTGAGGTTCATTTTTGTTCCCATGTGAATATCCAGTTTGGTGAAAATACTACATTCCTTTTTTAATCCCTTTGACATTTTTGTTGAAACACTAACAGCCATGGAAATATGGTTCTTTTTCTCAATCTCGTACTCTGTGTCACTGATTTATTTGCCTATTCTTATGTCAACACCAGAGTCTTGTTGAACATAGCTGGAAGTGAGACCTGAAGTCTAGTATGGCGATTTCTCCTTCACCTTGGCTCTATTTCTCAAGTTCGCTTCAGTGATTTTAGCTTCTTCACATTCCCACATAACTTGCTTTTCAGTTTCTTCTAGACTTTTTTTTTTACTTTCATTTATTTTTTTCTAGCCACCTAGATTTATGATTAAAATAATCATAAATTTTATTTATGACTATATAATGATATATAATAAAATTATATATAATTATTAATAATATATAATTAATAATATATAATTAAATATGACTAAAATAGTGTTGACTCTATGGATCAATTTAGATAGAATTAATATCTTAATCATATTGAGACTTTGATCCATGAACATGGTATATTATGTATTGTGTTTAGGTCTTTTTAATTTCTCTCAGAGATTATCGTAGATATTAGCATACAGGATTTGCAAATCTTTTGCTAAATTCCTTACTAAATATTTAATGTTTTTAGAATGAAATTTAAAAATTTTATTCTCCATTCTATATAAAGTTTATTATTGTATATTGATTTTATATTCTGAAACCTTATTAGTTCTAAGTACTTTGCTTGTTTACATGAAAGATTACTGAATATTTTCTAAATAAACAGTTGTCTGAAAAAAAAAAAGAGACAATTGTACTTTTTTCCTCCCAAAGTTTGTCTTTCATTTATTTTGTCTTGTTTACCTGACCAGGAACATATTTGTCTTTTTTTTTAATTTAAATTTAATTAGCTAACACACCATTAGTTTCAGAGGTAGTGCTCGATAATGTATCAGGTGTGTATAACTCCCAGTGCTCATCGCATCACATGCCCCCCTTAATGCCCATCACCCAATTACCTCTTTCCCCCACTCACCTCCTCTCCAGCAGCCCTCAGTTTGTTTCCTACACTTAAGAGTCTCTCATGGCTTTTCTCCCTCTCTGATGACTTCCCATCCAGTTTTCCCTCCCTTCTCCTATGATCCTCTGTACTGTTTCTTATATTCCACATGTGAGTGAAATCATATGATAATTGTCTTTCTCTGACTGACTTATTTCACTAAGCATAATACCCTCCATTTCCATCTACCTCAATGTAAATGGTAAGTATTCATCCTTTCTGATGGGTGAGTAATATTCCATTGTGTGTGTGTGTGTGTGTGTGTGTGTGTATCACATCTTCTTTATCCATTCATCTGCGGATGGATATCTTGGCTTGTCCACAGTTTGATTATTGCTGCTATGAACATTGGGATGCAAGGGTCCCACATTTGTTTTTTTTGGTATAGATACCTAGTAGTGCAATTGCTGGGTCATATGGTAGCTATATTTTTAGCCTCTTTTTTTTTTAAGATTTTTAAAATTTATATGACAGAAAGGGAGAGAGAGAAAGTGAAAAACAGAAAGAGGGAGAGAGAGGGAAAGCACAAAGAGTGGGAGCAGCAGGTAGAGAGAGAGAGAGAGAGAGAGAGAGAAAGGGAGAAGCAGGCTCCCCACTGAGCAGCAAGTCCAACGTGCGGCTCAATCTCAGGACCCTGGGATCATGACCTGAGCTGAAGGCAGATGCTTAACTGACTGAGCCACCCAGGGGTCCCTATTTTTAACTTATTGAGGAACTTCCATACTGTTTTCCAGAGTGGCTGCACCAGCTTCCATTTCCACTAACAGTGTCAGAGGATTCCTCTTTCTCTGCATCCTCGCCAACATTTGCTGTTTCCTGTTTTGTTAATTTTAGCCATTGTGACAGGTGTGAGGTGTTGTCTCGTTGTGGTTTTGATTTGCATTTCCCTGATGCCAATGGATGTGGAGCATTTTTTCATGTGTCTGTTGGCCCTTTGTCTGTCTTCTTTGGAGAAATGTCTGTTCGTGTCTTCTGCCCATTTCTTGACTGGATTATTTGTTTTTTGGGTGTTGAGTTTGATAAAGGAACATCTTTTCCTTGTTGCTCATGTTAAAGGAAAAAATTGAGTGTTTTTCCATTTAGTCTGATGTTAGTCACAGGCTATCCAACCAATCTTTTATCTGGTCAAGGGAGTTCTCTACTATCCCTATCTTGTGGAGAGATTTTATAATAAACGGGTGCTCAATTTTATCTGGTGCATTTTCTACCTATGGCTGATTTTCAAATGTTAAACTATTCACTCCTGGGATTTAGTCAGGATGCTTATGATTTTTTAATATAGGATTAGATTAAATCTACTGATATTTTGTTAATGTTTAAAAGCTTATGCTACATATAAATATTGGTTTATGATGTACTTTTAATATTGTTGCCAAATTTTTGTATCTAGGTTTTGCCAGTCTTATAAAACAAGCTGGAAGTGTTCTTTGTTCTTATATTTACTGTAAGTGTTAATATGAGTTTGACATCACTTCATCATCAAATGTTTTATAGAACTCAAGAGTGAAACTATCTGGTCCTGAAGTTTTCTTTTTGGGAAGAACATTGTTTTTTTGTTTGTTTGTTTGTTTTGTTTTGTTTTGTTTTTCTTAACAGATGTATTCGTATTTTCAATTTTGCTAAAATTTATCTAAATGCTATTACCTGTCTAAATTACCCATCATATTCTCTTAATAACCTTTAAAATCTCTAGGATACCTAGTAATATCCTTTCACCCATCCTTGATATTGCTAATTGGTCTTTTCCTCTCTTTCATTTTTTGGATCAGTTTTGCTAGGAGTTTATTGATTTCATTATTCATTTAAAAAACAGCTTTGTCTTTGTTAATTTTATTTGATATCTGTTTTCCAATTTATTAATTTTTGCTTTTATCTGATTTTATTTTTTGCCTATTTTGCATTTAATTTATTCTTTTTCTTCAACTTCTTCTGATGGAAACCTAGATCATAGATTGTAGATTTTTCTTCCACAATTTACTATAGGATAAGAAAAACATTTCAATTACATATAAATATTTAAATCATATATAATAATGTAATATAAGCATTAAAAACTATAATTTTCTATCTATACACTGCTTTAGTTGCATCCCATAAATTTTGTTAAATTGTGTTTTTATTACCTTTCAGTTAAATATATTTTCTTCTTTGACCCATAGATATTTAGAAATGTATTACTTAATTTCTAGCTATTTGGGGCTTTGCTGAATACCTTCTAATATTGACATCTAATTGTATTGTGACTACAAAATATATTCCATATGGATTACTATTTTTTGGGAATTAATTTAGACTTATTTTTAAGCCCAGTATATGATCTATCTTGGTAAATAGTCCATGTACACTGTAGGAAAATATAATATCTGCAGTTTTGGGTATAATATTAAAAAATGTTGATTAGGTCAATGTGATTGATATTTTTATTAAGATCATCTTTATTCTTACAAATATTTTATCTAGTTATTCTGTAATTCCTGTATTTTGCATTTGTTATAAGGCACTGATTAGATTTTTGTCTTCCTAATGAATTGACTCGTTTTCAAATGCTTATCTTTTTTTTTTTTTTCCAGGTAAAACTACTGAATTTGGAGTCTATTTCTGATATTAACATAGCTATTGTACCTTTCTTACACTTGTTATTTTAATGGTATTTGCTTTTCAATTATTTTACTCATCCTATATGTGTCTTTGTATGTAAAGTTCATTGTCTAGACAATATATAATGCGTCATGCTTTTATGTCCAATCTGGATATCTCTGTCCTTTATTTATTTATGTATTTCTAATTAATACATTAATTTCTATTTAATGGAGTTATTGATCCTGAAGTATGATAATGACAGTAATAATTTATTTCATTATTATGACCCTCAAGGCTTGTCTATCATTTTCATTTCCATATTATTTTAGAATTTTTCACATCATTGGTAATAATTAGTAAGTAATGATGAAGTAATCCTTAGGATGATGAAAGAGAAAAATATTTCATGTAGAAGAAAAACAAGATCATAAGATCTTACCATGTATCTTTAATTTATATTAATCCAATGGATCCATGTGCTAATTACAAGACAGGATGATTTTTACTCTTTAAGAGGCTTTGTTCTTTGGAAGATTGCTAAGGAAAAATAAAAGCCACCTAGTGTTAATTCTTCCAAATGGATACAATGGTTCTGAAAAGAAACCCAAAGCTACAATGTGGCATATAGGACCTTAATAACATGCCAATGTTTACAATGTGGGTTAGTTGATTTAATAACCTGGATCAACTCTGAGACAGTTTATGTCAACTATTTTAGGGTGTGTGTGTGTGTGTGTGTGTGTGTGTGTGTGTGTGTGAGAGAGAGAGTGTGTGTGAGTGTGTTTGTGTGTCTTTCTTGACTATGGTCATAATTTCCTGTTGCCTAACTAATAATCTTTGGTTGTATCTCAATGTAAGTGACACATTGTACGGGTAGTAGATTTAGTTACATTCCTTTTAGGAGTATCACTGTCTTTTACAGCAAGCAGTAATTTGGCCAGAATATAACTCCAATTTTTTTCCCCCGTGAGAAGCAGCTTCTCAGATGTCCCTCAGTTCCGTTGGATTTCAGATGTGTTTTTGCCAGATCCTGTGGCATCTCCCAGCTGTGAATAGCTCAGCAGTTAGCCATGGATTTTGGCAGGTTCCCTGAGGACTCACACCCTGTACTTCTCCCTGCTTTTCAGTATCTACCCCTCCCCATCATTATTTAGCCATGCTTGCTGTCCTAAAGTCTCCTAAAGTCTCCCCTCCCACACATGAAGACAACAAGACGGGGCTTTCTCCTCCTCATGCTGCACCAGCTGGAGAACACTCTCAGGTAAAAAACCACAGCACACACAAATTTCACCCAGTTCAAGACTAGACTTGCCCTTCAGGTTTTGCCTGCTTCTGGTTACTCTCCAGTGCCTTCAAATATTTATTTACTTGTTTGCTTTGTTTTCAGATTTCATCATTGTGATTCTGAGCTCTTCTACCATTACCGAAAGCCAAAAGGTAACCATTTGGTGTTGTTTTAATAATTAATTTTTATTTCTAGAAATCCTATTTTTTTAAAATCCTATCATTCTTTAGTCACAAGTCCCCTTTCTTATGGTTGTAGTCTCCTATTGTAGTTTTAATTAGCTCAAACACGCTTATTTTAAGGGATCTTTTGAGTTTTCCTGGAGGATGTGTGGCCCAGTCTCTTGCTTCAATGTGGACATTACATTTCCAGCCTGTAAAATCTATATGCAGGACTAACCCCTGTAGGCCACCAAAATTTCAGCTATAGCTTATATCTGGCTTTCAGTTCCCTTTTTATTTCTAAAACCTGGGAATTTCTCTTCCCACAAACTAACGTATGCATATTTGTCTTTTATTTACTATGTTTGATATTCTAATTTTTTCTTGTTCTTTCTTCTTCGACCCATAAATATTTAGAAAGGTATTACTTAATTTCCAAATATTCTTGTTTTCTTGGTAGGAGGACAGAGATGGCTTCTGACCACATTATGGAACAAGGCTTCAAGTGTGTTGCTAAACACAAAGCAGAAACTGAATATAATGACCTGTTGCCATATACCTACAAATATCAGAATTCAGAAAATTCAGAACCTGTACATGGCAAAGTTTGGCTCTGAAAAGGGAGAGAGGTTTCTTGCCTTCAGGAGTGTCCACTCTGTTTATCATTCCCAGCTCTAAGTCTGCTGTATTCTAAGCATACATGGATTTTCCTAATTATATTTCTATCAGCACTGGAAAGGGAGCACATTCCTCTGTCTCTACTGACTGGAATTCCTAGGACACGAGGGTCACCCAGACTCTGCTGTCTGTTCCATAAACAACTTGGCCGATATTCTGTGGCAGTCATGATAGGTATGACTGTAGCTCTAAGACGACTCACAGAGCTGAGGGGAATCCTCACCGATGCTCTTCTGATATCCCAGCACTCAACAATTCCGTGTTTTCAATTTCTCTAATTCTTTTGGAAGACTGGGCCAGTGGAATGTTGAAACTTCCAGTAACTCAAAACCTCCACACTCTGTCACACTTCAAACCCAGAGCTGTGCATCCAACCGAGAATTCAAAACACTATTTTCACACTTCACTTCTGACCAAAGGAAATGTGGTATGTTGGCTTTAGCATTGAATTTCAATCAATTTAATTCAAAATATATGAAATCAAAGTATATTTCCAGAACATCTGAGAAAGTCACCAAGTGCCTAGCTTCTTCTACCCTGTCCTGGCGAAGCTGGTTCTTATTTTGCATGTTTTAAGTCCCTGTTTGAAGTTCATCCATGGGGCTCAAGTTTTGGCTTGGCTCTCATTCCATGCCACATTTTGCACTCACTTTTCATTTCACACGAAAACCAGGGGCAGGAGAACAAATGAGGACTGTGGTAAAAAGGGGTTAGAATCATGTCTCCAATGAAAGGAGCCAAATCAGAATTTTCTATGCATGTTTGAAATCAGATTCTAAGAGACAGCGTGTATATATTTTGGCAGAAATATAATTTATTGAGCATCTACTGTATGCATCATGTTAGGGTTTCATGTTAGAGGAAAAATAAATTGCAGGTTTTGTGCCTAAGCAAGAGCCAGAAAAGTAACTAGTAGTTAGGATAAAATGTGCTGAATTAAGAATTCTAGGAGCACATAAATACAGAGGAGCATTGAGGAGGACTTAAGAAAAGACCAGGAGGTTCCACTGCATTTTGAATCATGAAAAAAAAATTTTTTTCCTTGTGATATAGGGGAGAAAAGCAGTAGAAAACTAAAGCCAGAGATCCTTAAGGTGATAAAGAAGGGCTGGCTGTGACTCAGTGAGCCAGGGTCGGGGCTGCATATTTTTGGCCAAGACCAAGGTGAAGTGGTTCTCCATTAAGCAATGTCAGATACTGAAAACCTAAGTGGAGGCTAAAGTAAAATCTGCAGTCCTATGGGTAATAGGAACAATGCAATTCCCATTTCATTGAATGCTGCTCACCATGTGTCAGGCCGTACTCTCCTCATTTACATTTAACAGCTCATTTCATTTTCCCACCCCTCAAGAAAGATACGTGCTAACGCTCTCGTTCCCATTTTATATGAGGAAACGGAGTGAGAGAGAGAATAAATACATCTCCCGAGATCATACAGATCACATGTGGCTGAGCCAGGATGAAGTCAAACTCAGTCCTTCTGATGCCATAGTCAATGTGTCTTATTGTCACCTCACACTGTCCCCCTGGGGGAACACTCTGATTTAAAATATCCTGGGCATGGGCATTTTTAACAACTCTACAGGCAAATCTGATGTGCAACAAAGTTTGACTCATTCTCGCAGAGAGATGTGAGATGCACATAAACTTCCCATGAGCTCATAAACCATAAAATCCAGAGGAATCAGGAGGGATGGATACTGGCTGGTTCAGAGACCCAAGATGCCGGAACAGTCTCGAGGATAGGATTGGAATTCTGGGAACTAGGGATGTTCATGTGAGAGGTCCTTCATTAAGGCAGACAGGTATGTGGGAGGATCTTGCTGGCTCAAGGGCTAAGGCTGGATGGACCATAGAGGAGGGAAAGACAAGAAGGAGAAGAGTAGTAGCCTGTGTTCAGGGCACAGGGCTTTACCAGTAACGATTCTGAAAGTGAGGTTCTCCTGTGGGTGACAAAGACTAAGCTACAGAGGGATCAAGGTCTTGGTGAAGATGAAGTCCTTCTCTTAATTATTAGGCTGGTGGGTGGGGGGCAGATCTGGGTGGTGAGAGTTGCTAGATGGCATTAGAAGCTGGTTCCAAGTAGTTCATTCATTATAGAAACTGTTCTTTTGAAGGGCACATGAAGAGCTAAGCAGGAACTCAGTCAATCAATCTGTGGGTAAGAGATGGAATAGCTCTGGCATGGAACCGGGGTGTTAGACAGGGAATATGAGAAACAGTCTCCAAAGCTCAGAGAGAATGGCATGAAGAGGGAAAGGGATTTGGTGGGCAGGCCAAAACTCAGGAGTCCACTCAGATATGCCAACTCTCAGGGCCAGCATGTATATCTATGTGAATGTATAATTCCAGGGGTAAGAATATTCATGATGCATTTGAGTTGTGCAGTATATAACCTGCACAACTGTACTTGGTGATGATACGTGTAGTTCATGGTACCACAGTTCTAGTTCCTATTTACTAATAGAATGAGATTTAAAAATTCCAGCAATAAGCTTATTCCTACTCTTTCCTCTCCAAGGCTGATCCCTGGAAGCCTGGTACCATGCTGGAAAATTGACCTAACTTCCTGAGGGAGACTCTGGGGGCTGAAAAGTAAAGAACTCTTCCTTTGCTTTCTTACCTCCGAGAGTGCATAGACCCAGAGGCAAGACCAACTCTGTAATTTGCAGGTTCCAGTGCAAAATAAAACTGCAGGTCCCTTTACTCAAAAAACAGGAGAGTGTGTCATCAAAGGCACTAAAATATAAGACATTTTCTTTGCTCCAGGAGAATCTTTCCTGACTTGGCAGGGTGGTTTTTATTTTTATTGTCATTTTAAGTAAATCAAAGTTAAACCTTTGAATTATTAGCGTAGATTTTACTGTTTATTGTTCTATTGTACAATGACCCTTTTAAATGTATTGCATTTAACTCTTATGTAGAATCACCAAAAATCATACAATGTATATTTTGTAGCTTCTCTGTGCATATGCATTTTCTTCTTCCCAGAACAGTGGAAACACTGCACAAAACAAACGCGTCTATTTTTACCTTGCTCTTTGATACCTGCGCATCCTACCAGGTTTTCTACCTTCAGAGTCCTGATGGGTAAGGACAGATGGAAAGGAGAAGGCACTGTCAGATGCTCCATCTTCTCTCCTTCTGTGTCCTTCTTTGCAGCACAGGGAAGCCCCCTGAGTGGAAAAGGCCATAGGAGGGCTCCTTGACTGCTGGGGTTTCTTAGAACACCATTACATTCTTCCTGCACTTGAGGCACGTTCTGGTTTGAATGGTAAACTTAGGTCCTTGGGGTTGTGAGTGCCCCTCTGCCTTCCTCCTTAGTCATGGCAGGACACCTTTATCTTGCACGACATTGAGTCTCTCTGAACTCCCATGCAGAGGGGGGTCTACCCACGTTGTGAGCACTGTATGACAATGGAATGGCAGGAAGCATGGGCTCCTATAGTGTGTGCCCCTCCCCTTCTTGGCCACATGCTCCAGTGCCCATCGGACTTTCCTCACAAAACACAAGGTCAGGGGTAACTTGTTAAGAATCTCCAGAGAGCCATTCAGAGCATTAAACCAAATCTGGGGCTGTCTCAGTGCAGAGAGCCCTGTGGGACTGCCTCGGTGACATCCTATGAAGCCAGTCCGCCCAGAGACACTGAGTGCCTGTCACCTGTCTGGTCCAGGACCCTCAGGATCACAGAAACTTGCACGAGTCAGCTGTACTCTGGTACTTGGACTTCTTTTTGAAAGTAGTAAGATAGATGGGGTGCCTGTGTGGCTTAGCGTGTTAAGCATCTGACTTCAGTTCAAGTCATGATCTGGGGTTCCTGGGATGAAGCCCTGCATTGGGCTCTTTTCTTAGTGGGGGGTCTTTTTGCCCTCTCTCTCTGCCCCTCCACACACTCATGCTCCCTGTCTGTCTCTTACCTAAATAAATACATTTTTTTTTAAAGGAAAGTAGTAACATGGATATCCATGCTCCTGGAGGCTGAATCATGTGCTTTGAAAGTCAAACGTCACCTTTGTTGTAATCCGAACCAACAGTTTCCAAAGTACTTTGGTTTGTGCATTTGCTTTCATCTTTAAAAAGAAGAAATTTCCCTTCAAACCAATTGTTACCTTATCTTAGTCTGTCCTGTTACCATAACAAAAATACCATAGACTGGATTACTTACAAACCACAGAAATGTATTTCTCACAGTGCTGGAGGCTGAAGGCTGAGATCGGGGTCCAGCATGGTTAGGTGGGGAACCCTCTTCTGGTCCCAGACTTCTTGTAATCTCACTTAGCAGAAAGGGGAGGGAGCTCTGAGGGGTCTTTCTTGCAAGGCACTAATCCTTCATGACCTAATCACCCCCAAAGACCCCTGCTCCTAATACCCGCAGTGGGAATTAGAATTTCAACATCTATGTTATGCGGGGACACAAACATTCAGATCATAGCATACATCAGTCCAATATATCAAAGAGAGAGAAGCAGTTCTCCAGTTCAGCCGGATGGGGATGCCAGAGCTGCCCTCCCTATCTTACGGATCCCAGAACTACTTCTGTGCAACTACTCATACCTGTGCATGACTTTTGTGGATACAATTTAGAACAAAACAACAAATCTGATAGAAGCAAATTTCTTGAACTTAATACATACAGAACTTTTAAATGAGAGAGAAAAAAGTAACCTGGCAGACATCCTACATCCATTTACAGACATACTGCCTTTTACAGTTAGTTCCCCTGCATCAGTGGTTCTCAAAGTAAGGTCCCAGGAGCTGCGGGGCCACCTTCAACTTGTTAGCAAATCCATTTCTTGGGCCCTTTCCAAGCTTGCCAAAACAGAAGCTCGGGGGCGGAGCCAGTTATCTGTGCTGAAGTAAGCCCTCCAAGCTGCTCAGATGCCTGCTCAGGTTTGAGCAACCCTGGCTTCCAAAATCCACTTCACTTGCCTAATGACCTCCAGGGAAGGAAAACTGTCTGGAGCTGGCCTGGTCCACTGAGGACTGTTCTAATATTGTTTCCTTCTTATCCCTGAATCAAGGCAAGTTACCTGTGGGGATGTGAGGTCAGGGAAGAAGAGGCACAGGGGACTGGGGCTATGCACCCACTGGGTGCTGGACTTCTAGAGATCCAGGATCTCAGGAACCCCCAGAGCAACCTCTAACTGAGTGCCATTAGCAAAACAAAACATTACAATCCACGTGCCTAACTTCAAACTGCTGGTGGAGCTGGTGTCTCGCCTCCCAAGAATCTACTTTGACTCAGAAGTGTGGCTCTTCCCATGCTCGCAATTCGTCTTCCTTCCCCTCCTGCAGCCACAGCAGGCACTGAGGTCTTCACCTTCTCTGTCACCACCGCCTGTAGGCGCTGGGTCCTCAGGCACGCTTCCTGCACGCAGATCTCCTTGTTGCTCACCCCTGACTCGTTAGCATGCCCATTTTACAGAAGAGCAAACCGAGGTGAGAGAGGCAACAGGACAAGCCAGTCATGCAGCAGGCACTCTGACCTCAGTAGTGTAAGCCGTAGCTGCCTTCAGTTTGTGTTTGTTTGTTATCTTTTTCTTTCCCCCCGACGTTTTCGGTAATATTGTTTGAAAATAGTAATGCATCGCACTGTAAAATTTGGATTTCAATGAGAAAATGTGCATTGTGAAAATGATATGTTCCTCCCACAGCTAACCCCAGTTGCTCAGAAGTTCTCCCAAGGGAAACCCCTAGAGCCAGTTTTCATACAACTTTCCAGAGATAGCCTCTGCAAACAGAATCGAATATGAGGAGCATCTCTGTTTCAGTTTTGCAGAGGAGTTGGTACTCTTCACACACCTGGCGATGTAACAGAGAATGGTATCTATGTGTCTCTGCAGGTGTGTATCAGAATGTCTCTGCGCATAGGGTAGCCGGGTGTATCTCCCTCAGTCCCTGTGACAGGAACAGCACAACAGATGCACCAAACTCCTTCATGTAACCGGTCCCCAATGTTGGGCATTTAGGTTCCTTCTGGCCCTTTGCAACCACAGCCAACACTGTGATGGTTAATCCTGTGTGCGTGTCTGAGCACATCTGAGCACGCCTCCTGGATATTCCAGCAGAGAGACCCCTTAGAGATCAAGTCTAACCCATGAGATTCCTCCTGCACTCCATCTAGCATTCATTGGGGATTCACTTTTCCTCCTGTTTAGATATTGACTCCAGCTAAAGTCTCAGCCCCTTGAACGTAAGGGTTTTGTCTTCAGCCACTGTGGGCCTGTCTCTGGCCAGCTCCACCTTCCTGTGAAGGAAAGATCAGGAAAAGGACCCATCCACCTGAGCTGGAGCACCAGGGGTCTGCCCAGCTTTTTCATGCTGGCCACAATTTGCCACAGCTCTTCTCCACTGTTGCCCCGTGATGCTCAGGCCAAGCACAGCAGCTAAGTCCACAGGCCATGAATGTAGCCATTGTTCTGAATGAGCCCCAAGAAACACAGCCCAGGAAGGCATGAAAAACAACTGGGCATGTCTCCCACATATGCAGGGTGGAGTGGGGCCATGCCCCGCCATCTCCTGGGTGGAAGGTATAGGGCCCTGTACCTGCTCTGCTTTTGTCAATGGGCAGATGAGTGGGAAAGGACTTGGTACACACAATGCATCTGGGCCGGTCATTATCGAACCCTCTGACAAAGTCCTAGTAAATACGACTCTTGTCAAATCAGATGATGACAGGCAGTTTCTCGTACGTTATTTATTTATTTATTTGTTTGTTTGTTTATTTTGAGCTGTGCTTTTGGAGACAGGAGAGGTCTCGCATCCCAGTGTCACTAAACCTGTGACTTAGGGACAGTCTCTTGCCTGTGCTGTGTCCCCATGGCCCCACTTGCAAAGTGGCAGGTTGGGATCCGCGTGGATTTTTGAATAGTTTCAGTACGTCTATGGTCTCCCTTCACCGAGGCCACTTTGCAGATGCGGGGTGACGGTAAGTAGCACGTTCTTCCACCGAGTGTGTATTCATGTCCTCTTCCGGGGCAGGAGGGGCGGGTGGACAGGCTGGTGGCCAGCCAGACACCCTCACTCCAACACAAATATTTTCACAAGATACTTCCAGAGTCCACACTGCCTTCTTTTGTGTCTTTTTGCTGCTTCTCTCCAAGGACTCCTCAGACAGGGAGACAGGATCTCTCCATGTGATGTGATTTCTTCATGGACAGCTTCAGTTGTACATCAGTTCTTCACTCTGTGAGCTGTGGGGTTAAGCCACTCCAGCAGCTGCAATGGACCTATCCCAAGATCTCAGTTTCAGTTCTTCAGTTCTATGTGTGTGTGTGTGTGTGTGTGTGTGGTGGGGAGAGATGGTGATGGGAGGGTGGAAGGGAGAGAGGGAGGGGGAGAATGGATCTTCCCTCATCACCTCCCCAGACTGTGGGAAGAGCATTCCATCTGTTCATGTCTCCACTGGCGAGAGTTCAGGAACGTGGCCGGGATCTGGTTGCAAGGATGCTGGGAATCCTAGTCTTCCTGCATGACCATGAGAGAAATTGGTGTGGTGTACACAGAGTTAGTTCTGCCACGTTTTGTCTCTGTTTGAGCGACCACGTGAGAATTCCCAGGCTCATGGAGAGCCCTTCAAAGGTGACTTTCTTGGCAGACGGTGTTTTTAGGCAATGCCAACTTTTGCATGAACTTGCCTTGTGAACCACTGATTGTTGTGGATGAAGGAGGAGTGTCGTTTCAGACAGTCAGCGCTATGAAGCCAGAGCAACTATTTTGATTAATGTGGCCAGTTAAGTTAAACAAAGAGATTGGCCATTACTGGGTAAAATCAGTCACCCCAGAAGCCCCAGAGGGACCAGTTTCTGGAATCAAAGCAAATTAAAACCACAGCTGTGGATGGACGGGCTCTGCAGAGAAAGGAAGTCTTTCACCCATCACTATGGGAATAGGAATATGTAATATATCGGGGGGGGAGGGCACTGGCCATATAAATCACCAACTTTATTTATTCCTCATACTATCTCTAGCCCATGAATCCATCTCTAGAAACTGTAAATATCAAAGAGAAGAGGACACATGAACAGGTCTCTCACACTTTCATTTCAGGGAGGGAAAGATCAGAAACCGCTAATTGCACTGAGGGGCGGCTGATATATTGTAGGAAAGGAAGTTCATGGAAGACTCTGCAGAACTCACAATTATTGTTAAGAACACTTATTGCAAAGATTTCTTAGTGACATTAAGAAATGCTCTTGTTATAACATTAAATGGAAATACATACAATATATTTATAGAATATGATCACAGTTGCATCATCTTTAGCATTATAGACCTAGGGATAATAACAGCTCTCCTTGAGTGTGTTCTCCATAAACTAATCTCATTTTGTTCTCACCTAAATCTAGGAAGGAGGTGGTCTTATTCCCGTTTCATGGGTGAAGAAAAAGCAGCTCAGACAAGGGAGCTCATTGTTTCTGGTCACATGGACTGTTGAACTGAGATGTATATGCAGGTCTGCCTTCCAAACCCATGCTCTCAGTAAGCCAGTTCACTATTCAGATTCATTTATATTCACTATGCAAATAGGTAGGATGAGTTTAGGAACACTCATATGCACTGCTTAACTCTGTGTGGCAGAAATGGTAGTCATTTGGGAGTTTCCTTCATTATATCTTTCTTTACTTTCACCAATTTCTACCTCAAGCAGTTTCTATATATTCTGTTCTATTCTATTCTGCTGAACTACATTATACTGTGTTATATTATACTGTACCATATTATATTGAACTACATTATACTGTATTATATTATACTGCATTATATTATATTAAACTATACTGTATTATGTGTTATATGATACTATACTATATTACATTATATACCATACTGTAGTATATTGTATTATACTATATTATATTATACTATATTGTATTGTACTGTACTATATCACATCATATGATTCTATGCTGTATTATATTTTATCATTCTATAGTGTATTATACTATGTTATATTGCATTATATTGTACTACACTATATTATACTATATTGTATTATGCTATACTAATATCATATTATATATTATATTATATTATGTTATACTATATTATATTATACTTTATTACATTATAGTATGCTAACTATATTATATTATGGTATATTTTATCATACTACAGTATATTGTGTTATATTATATTATATATTTATTTTTCAGTGGAACCTCACAGCTTACACAGATAAGCTCATTCATGAATAGTAAGCAAACAACCCAATGCATGAGGGAAAAGGTAGGCAAATGCACCCACAGACTAAAGGAACTGGGTCACGAGACCTGGATATGTTCTCTCTACTTCTGGCTTATGTTCCATATTTTATTGCTCACAAGTCTTAGAATAGGAAAAAAAAAAAAGAAGATGAGTAACCATGTTTGCAGGCCTGTTTTATTTTTATTTCTCCTTGATTACAGCAAGACACATACGTCTGGGATGAAGAGCCCAAAGCCAAATGGGGTCATGCCATGGAACAAAAGAACTTTTTGACTCACCAGGAAGGAGACAGCAGGACATGAACGCTTTCATAGTGGAACCAAAATGATCAAAGTGGAATGTTTATGTTCTGGGCTCAGTGCTCAGTAGTATAACCACGTCCCACTACTGCCTGGGCAACATCAGAGCCAGCATTGGGTCACCATGAAGAGAGAACGGGACCGATGTTGAAACTCTGCCCAGGCTGAGTGTGTGGGATTCCTGGAAATTGTGCCTTTCAGAGTCCTGGACTCCTGAAACCAGGTCTGCACTTTAGGGAGTTTCAAGATCAAGCGAGGGAGAGAAAGGCAGAGAGACAGAGGGGCATGATAAGATTCTGATTAATTTGCCAGATTGGGCCTGCTGCCTCCTCTTTTTTTCTGGAAAATGTCCACTTGGGCTCATTAGAATGGAATTTCAGGACAGCTAGAGCTGAGAATCCAAAGGGGTCTCCTGGAGTGGGGGAAGGGGGACATTTGTCTCTGTTGCTGTTCGTGCTGGGTCCTGAGTGTGACTGGGGCAGGGCCTGGTTCCTCTCTCTACATGTTATTCATGTTCCATATTTTATTTGTTGGACACATATTTTAGAATAAACAAAAAAGGAGAAATAACCATCTTCACAGACAAATAAAAACTCTGATAATAGGAAGCCAGAGACTGAAACCCACCTCACTGGCCAAGTCTGATCTTGCCAAGTATCTTTGCTAAGTGCATCCAGAAGTCTCCTTTTTCCTAAATGCCTCCCTCTCCGGAATATAGCCAAGCATCCGGAGAAGCTGGAACATTTCAAGAGGTGTCCTCAGGGAAGCTAAGGCCTGGATCTAGGTGAGAGAGTGCCTAGGGCACAGGGGGTGGCCAGTGTTTCCTGGCGAGGTTCCACTGGAGTACAGAGACCAAGGCCCAGACACTTTGTCTCACCCCCCTTCAAGAAGCCAATGGTATGGCCAGAAAGTGGCTTCTTTCTGACAGCTGAAGAAGGGATCAGCCCCAGTCAGAAGCAAGTGGCATCAATCCCCAAGAAGTGGAAGAAGTAGAGTGCCTGGGTGGCTCAGTGAGTTAAGGTAAGCCTCTGCCCTTGGGTCAGGTCATGATCTCAGGGTCCTGGGATCCAGGCCCGCGTCTGGCTCTCTGCTCGGCAGGGAGCCTGCTTCCTCTCTCTCTCTCTCTGCCTGCCTCTCTGCCTACTGGTGATCTGTCTGTCAAATAAATGAATAAAAAAAAAAAAAATCTTTATTTAAAAAAAAAAAAAAAGAAGTGGAAGAAATAGCTCAGCCTTTCTTGGCTATGAGTTTGGTTCAGACGTGTAAGCTTCCAGGGCCAGAGCCACCCCAGAGGTAAAGTGGGAACTGAGCAATTCAGGGTCTGTCAAGGGCCCTGATGCAGAGTGGTGTTCTTGACGTGTTAGCTCCCCCTCCTTCCCTCCCTCTTACCTAGACCAATCAGAGCACGAGCTCCCCTTGAGTTAACATCTCTGCCATTCCCCGAGTCTCCCTCTTAGCTCTGGTTGCAATGAAGTGAAATGCAGTTGGTCAAGTCTTCTGAAACCTTATTCTCATCCCTTGGAAAACCAGATGGTCAAGGTCTCTGTTAAATGCTCTCCCAGCTGAAAGGGAAGGTGTGTGTGTATGGTGGGGGTGGTGAGCAGCAAAGATGCCTGGATGCAAAGAGTTTCCGTTTCTTGCCCTCATGCCTCCAGATAAGTCTGTTGCCCCTTCTGGGCCTCAGTTTCCATGTTTGTAAACTGACATCTGGGGGAGAGGAATTCTCGATCTACCTCTCTCCTCCCTCCCAGAGTGGTAGGAAAGACACATGAAGCCAGGCCTACTGAATACATTTTGCAAACTATAGAGCATTCTCCCTTACCTCTTATGTGCATGGGAGGTCCTTTTAGTATAGTTATTGGTGTGTTTTAGTAATTTTGAAAAAAAAACATAAAGTGTCCATTTTCCTGATTTTCTGAAGTTTGACTAAAAATAATTAAAGGCTTCTCCAGGGTTTCTGGGCTACTTTTCTCCATGTGGCTTTGGAAGGAGTTGCTGACCCCTCTAAGGCTCCCTTTCTCCATCCATAAAACAAGGGGCCAAGTACCGTGAACTTCACAGAAGTTTCTAGAGGCCCAAGCTGACTTGTGTGGAAGCACTCAATAGCGTGCAGGTAATGAGTCTGTACTATTATGCCTAAAGTGGACTCAGATTTAGTAGTAGGGAATTAACGTAAGCATCAGTGGAGGGTCCTGCCGTGATACCTGGGCTCTGTGGATATTTAAGGAAGGGCAACAATCAACACGTTATAAATTTACAATGTGAATTATCTCATCAGCCTAATTGTTTTAGTCTTTCTAACTGGTCAAGCTGTACGTCAACTTTATTGCTTTGCAAGGTTGGCCTTAATCTCATTCCAATGGAGCAAATCAGTCCCAATATTTTATTCTTATTTCTGTTTTTTAAAATATTTTATTTATTTATTTATTTATTTATGAGAGAGAGAGAGAGAGAGAGAGAGAGAGAGAGATATCACAGGCAGGCAGAGCGGCAGACAGAGGCAAAAAGGAAGCAAGCTCCCTGCTGAGCAAGGACCCCGACAGGGGACTCAATCCCAGGACCCTGGGATCATGACCCGAGCCAAAGGCAGTGGCTTAACTGACTGAGCCACCCAGGTATTCCAATCCTGATATTTTATATACCTCAGGGAAGTTGGACAAATACCAATTGGTATTTTTGTTTTGCCCAGTGCTATCCCTGTGTGATGTTTTATAAAGCAGAGATACTAATTAACTACTGACCAGCCGGATAATAGGGTTCCCTCACATAGGTACTGCTGGCTTTCACCTTGGGGATGCTGAGGTGTGTACACTTCACAATTTCAGCGCTGAAAAAAATAATCTTTTTTTCAAAAAACATCATCATCAACACAAAATGACTTGCTTTATCTCTACTCTTCATTCCCTAAAGAATTCCCAGAAATTTCCAGAACTCGTTTTGGTCAAAAACATATATAAATATGTGATTTCCTCTTCCATGATTATTTTAGAAAGATCTCAAAATGGAAACTGACCTGCAGAGCAAATACACATGCACACACATGTGAGATACATAGTTTGAGATATCATATACCATGTGATACAAAATATATCTAGAAAGCATTGTCTATCCCTCAGTGTGTAGGCATGTACTAGCTACCGGAACCAGCCACCAGCATTGTGTGGGTATAATCTTGTCCTTGGACTCTGCCCTGCCAGTGACTTGTTATGTGATTTAGACAATTTACCATAGCTTACTGATCCTAAAGTGGTATTTTACAAAATATTTTAACATCTGAAATGGAATGTTTCTTAAAATGGATGGTATCTTACAGTTAGAATTACCAGGATACGTGTCTCTCTTCCTGCTACATAAAGTAATGATGCATCTTACAATGGATTGGACCTTAAATCCCATAAATCCAGTGGTTACCCTTTCTGAATCTTCCTTTCAATCTCAACAAAATTGCTAACATGGGGTTGTAGCAAGGATGGAAATCATTAATGAATTCAGTACATATCCTAGTATAGGCACTCAGGAAAAGGCAAGTTGCTGTCGTCTCCACACTAATGTATTAATGGTAGCTATAATTAATTATTATTATTTAGGGTGAGGAGGCGGCAGAGGGAGAGAGAGAATCTGAGGCAGGCTCCATGCCCAGTGCAGAGCCCGATGTGGGGCTTGATCTCACGACCCTGAGATCGTGACCTATGCTGAAATCAAGAGTTGGCGCTTAACTGATGGAGCCACCCAATGATAGCTATAAATTAAAGAGCAGCCATTCTGGTGGCAATACTCCATTGCATAGACAAGTATATTTAAGCCTCCAAGAGGGATTATTTACCCAAGGCTGAGAGTTCAAGTACATCATCTGTCTGACACCAGAGTTTCCATCCCTCCCTCCCCACTCATTTTGCCTCATTAGATATAAAAACATTTTGCATTTCATATGTTATCCACACACAGAGTGTAACCCTTTGTTCCCAAGCCCCAAATCTGTGCTGCTTTTCTGGCAAAGAAGGAGTGCGGTGTAGCCTCCAATACCCAAAGGATGCCTCCATTACATCTTATGGGCTCTGCATGGGCTCCAGAATGAGGATATTTATTTCCAGATACCTCCAAATGCTGTGGTTATTTAATCACCTCAGACCCCTCCAGTAATCACTCTGGATTGCATTATGCAAGTCAGCAAATTCTGTTCACTTTAATATACATGAGCAAGAGGGAGGGATATTTCTCACTGAAGGTTTTATGGAAAATTCTGCATTTATTGATTTTCCCCCCTTAAATCTTATTCTTTAAATACGCCCCCCCCACCCCTACACACACACACAAATGCACACACGTATATATGATGAAAATGATTGCTACGGTCATGTTTGTTCAACCTAACAAAAATACAGCATATTGACAACATTATCTGTCATTCCCACATTTCACCTGGAGTAGAAAACTGTTTGATCTCAAAGCCTGTGGACTACATCAGTTCACAAGGATATCTTTTATTCATGCACATTAAAATAAAGACAACCATATGCAAGGGTTTTTATAACTTAGGAAAGGGGGAAAAAAAAAGAAACTTGCCTCTGCTAGCAAACCTTTGCTTGTTGGTTATACTGGCAGTGGTCATGACATTGGCTTTCTGCATTTCTCTTGATGGCTTATTTTTCCAATGATCAGCATGCGTTGGAAGCCTTCTGGAACTGGCAATGGCCTTAGAGATCATCGCCTTCCAAGGTGGGGGAGGAAGAAAACAATGAAAGTCCAATAATCTAGGGACTTTTATGGGGTTATGTGTTGCATTCTATATAGGACAAGAGCGGAATAAAATGTACCTGCCCTGCAGCTCTCCGCTTGAATCCAGGTTCCAAAAGAGATGGATGGGGCAGTGTTGGGGACCATTCTTCATCTCTTTCGATTCTGTTCTGTCTTCTAGAAAATGGGGAGACCAGTGTAGGTCTTGCAGGGTTACCACAAGGACTACCTAAGATAACCTATATACAGGAGCTGACCCGGTGCTAAGCATGATTTTTTTGCACGTGAATTTTACTTCCATTTCTCTGCTTTTTGTTTCCTCCCCTGCAGACATGGTAGCACGAAGTGACACATTTGTGATAGATTTAAGGTTAATGTATAAACCATAAAAATATCAGGGTTGTCTCCCCCTGTTCTCTTCTAGTCGACAAGAATTATCAATCGCCCTTGATAATACTTCATCTTCAGCAATCTTGGGAACCAAAGGCAGTGCCTACCTCGCTCCTTGTCGGGATGCAATGTGTCAAACTTGACAATTCGATGTCTGGGGTCCTCTCAGAAGGCAGCCACTCCAGTCGTAATCCTGTGACTTCCACGTCAGAGGCAATGTTTCTGCTTCAGGGTCCTTAGTTCCGTGGGGCTGGGGAGGCAGATGTCACTCAGTCAGCCCGTCAAATGCACTTGGGTATTATTCCTTTTTGTCTTCTCCTTTCAGGGGAAACACACGCCACTGGAAATTGTTCTCTGAATGGAGATGCTCGAGCTTAATTCTGATGCCCTTCGCTCCTCGACTGTCCACAGGGCGACATGCAACATCAACAGAGGCTGAGGGTTTATTTTTCTATCATCTGCCAGAAGTTTCCAACCAGGTTGGTTTTTACAAATTGAACTTGAACGTCATTTAAAATTCTTTTGTGGGCCTGGTTTTCCAGTCTTGAGCCAAAATAATAAGTAAAATGTTATCATTCATTGAGCTTGAGAGGTGAACACATTTAGTCCTCACAAAAGCAAAACAAAACAAAACAAAACAAAAAACAAACAAACAAAGAAAAAAAACAAAAAAACTGTGTCATGGAGGCAATCAAATATCCCATTGATGGATGAGACCAAAGCTCAGAGAAGTCTCATTCCTTGATTAGGTCACACAGCCAGTAAGGAGCAAATACGGAATCAGAACCCAGGTACAATAGATGCCCAAACTGACCCTTTGTTACACCGTACTGTTCCCCCCTAAACCTCAAGTTTTCCATTATTGAAAGAAAAATATACTCACTTTTCTCCTTTTTTTATAATTTTTATTTTTTATACTCACTTTTTCAAGGGGAAAAGAGACCAATGCAAAGGTCACAGAAAGGGGTTCTGACAGTGAGAACAACACAGAGGACTCAGCCCAGAACAGAAGCTAGGGAAGTGCTTATTAAGGGGATGGCATATTTTTATTTATTTTTAATTTTATTTTATTTAAATTCAATTAATTAACATATAGTGTATTATTAGTTTCAGAGGTAGAGTTCAGTGATTCATCAGTTGCATATAACACCCAGTGCTCATGACAGCACGTGCCCTCCTTCATGTCCATCACCCAGTTATCCTGTCCCTTCACCCTTCTCCCCTCCAGGGAGACAAACCATAGGAAACTCTAAACTACAGGTAGCAAATGGAGGGGGTGGCTGTTGACTGACTCGCAGCTCCCAGGAAACCCTCTTTGGTAGAGGCGTTGGACTATGGGCTGGGTTTCCCGGGGTGCTCATCCTGGCTTCCTGTTGAGCTGAGCTGTGCTTTTGGGGGAGTGGTAGTGAGCATCTCCCCTCTCTACCTTTTCTTTCCCACTTCCAGAATTAACCTTTTTGTGGCTCCTTAGATATATAACCTGGGGCTGGATGGTGCCCCCTCTGCGAGGTCTGAGGACTACCTTCTGGCTTCATGGTGCTGACCTCTGGGGCCTCACCACTTCCCTTTCATTCTAAGAGTCCCAATCATCTGGTTATTATTTCTGGGAAGCGTCATTTGTCTATTGAAGCTTATTATTTTCTGGTCCTTCACATTAAGTTGTTCTGTTGGAAATACCTACCATGGGTTTTCATTTCTTTGCTGGACCCTGAATGATGCATTTGTTGGAGAAAAGGAAGCCAGATGAACATACAAAGAGGAACAGGATTTATTTGTTTTCCAGGAGGAGTCTGTAGCACACAGGAGGGATGGACCTAAATTCTAATGCAGTGTAGAAGAATCTGGGTGCTGAACAGAGGTGTGAACTGGGAAAGGGGTACAAGACAGGGAAAAGGTGATTTCTTGAGACTGGAAACACTTGAGCATAGGATTTGATTATTAAAAGCTGATGAGGATTTTGCTGAGAAAGAATCACTAATGTGAATTCTTACAGGGTCTCATAAACAAGTTACTATGGGTAACAATTTTTTTTTTAAGATTTTATTCATCCACTTGACAGACAGAGATCACAAGTAGGCAGAGAGGCAGAGAGAGAGGAGGAAGCAGGCTCCCCGCTGAGCAGAGAGCCTGATGCGGGGTTCAATCCCAGGACCCTGGGATCATGACCTGAGCCGAAGGCAGAAGCTTTAACCCACTGAGCCACCCAGGTGCCCCTGGGTAACAATTTCTTAAGAATCTTCTTAACCCAATTCTTAAGAACAAGAGGTGCCTGGGTGGTTCAGCTGGTTAAGCCTCTGCCTTCAGCTCTGGTCATGATCTCAGGGTCCTGGGATCCAGCCCTGCATAGGGTTCCTTGCTCAGCGGGGTGTCTGCTTCTTCCTCTCCCTCAACCTCTCCTCTTTGCTTGTGCTCTCTCTCTCTCTCTTAAATAAATAAATAAGATTTTAAAAATCTTTTAAAAATAAGCAGGATGGAGTATACATCAATTCCAGATAAATAACTTATAGGTAAAAGCTAACATTTATAGGACACTTGTGTGAGCCAGATAGCATGTTTGTGGGTGATGTGGACTGACCCATCTCACACTCTCTCTGTCTTCCTCTGCTTTAAAGGTCACTCAGCCTAGGCTCAGACATCCAGCATGTCTTGTCCAGGAGTTGTGCAGGGATCCTAACCCAGGATCCTACATCCAGATCCAGTACCGTGGCATCTGCAAAGACATAGGGCGGATTGTTATCAGAGGACATCAAGATTCATTCTCCTCCTTCCTCAAAAAACGGGAATGCCAGTGGGCTGGGGGGAGATTTGGGGTTCCAAGGAATGCCCACAGTGGCTTGTCTGGGATTGTTAACAAGCAGGACTGGTTTTACAGCCCTTGTATGATTGCACCTTCTTCCACTCGCACCCTGAGCAGAGAGGAGGCATCCTTCTGTGAGTCTCTGAGCCGATATGAGGCTACATGGAGGCTGACAAGGCTCTGACCAGACCGTTCATAGTCACCGGATGGCTGGCTAAGATTAGCCGGTCCTGCCCCAGGCCCCTTCTGCCCGTGAAGACCATGAAGACCAGGCTTCCAACTGCACAAACGAGGTTGGGTGAGGGCTGAGGTCCTGAGCGCTGAAGAAAACACGTCATCAAGTGTGCGTTCTGGAAATACGTAGTGAGAGAGTTGCCTTCTTTAATTCTCTAAACCTTAGTGTGGTAGTTTCCTCTGGATGCTGGAACACACTACCACACACTCAGGGTCTTGACTCAATGGGTTTTTCTGGGCTGACATCAAGGCGTCATTAGGGCAGAGTCTTTCTGGAGGGCCCAGGAATAAGTCCATGCCTCGTCTCTTCCAGCTTGCAGAAGACCTGGCATTCTCTAGTGGCCACACCGCTCAACACTCCTGTTGTCACACCACCTTCTACTGCCTTTGGCCTTCTTGTGTTTTTCTTATAAGGACATTTAGAATGACCTTGGGCCTGCTAGGATAATCTACCATCTCCTGATGCTGGACCATGCCGCTGTCCCTTTTGCCATGGAATGTAACATATTCACAGGTTCTGGGGATGAGGATGTGGGTATTTGGTGGGAGGAAGACACTATATTGAAATATTCAGTCCACAATACACAATGTTGCTATTGGAGCTATTTGAAGTCCTCTCCTCCCTAGAGATAAAAACCCAAAACTTGGCTTCCTCAGAATAAACCCAGGGGACTTCAGGTCCTTCCTACTTCTCCCTGACGTTGTGGACCAGTTCCACTGGGAATGGCCCTGAGGCATGGGGCTCATGGGGTCTGACCCGCTGTCTTTGCCCACCTGCTGTGACATCACTGAGATGACTCCACTCCCATCGTCTTCACGTTCTTCTCCCTGCATCTCTATTCCCTTCACCATGGTGTGCAGTGAGGATGGTAACAGTTCTGAATTCTTCGAGCTTTGCTGCCAAGTGTCCTGAGGTCCCAGACATAGCTCTTGCTTTCTCAACATCATTGTAAGAAAAGTATAAAACAGGAGTCCAGGAAGGGACCATGCCATGATGGAAGCAAAGATTTTGTGTCCTGCAAGCATGCGCTATACTCCTTCACTCTGGTGTCACTATCTCATTTGCTGGATCCTACCATGCAGCAGTCTGTATGATCCCCATCTCATGGAGGAGCAAGTCCAGCATAAATCACATACCCAGTGCCCTCAGCTAATCAGTAGAGGGACTGGTAGCCACCTGCCTGAATTTAGGATAGAAGATGGAGGTTTGTGCACTGCTCAGACCAGAATATGTTTCTTCCTGGAGGAGACAGGAGCTTCAGAGGGCTTGGGAGAAGGCCAGAGAACTTCAGAGTACAGCCAGCAGCATTGGCTGGCTTCTAACATTAGTGTACACCCTGCATCACTGCCCCACGAGAGTGGTCAGTAATCAAGATGTTTATCTGGGGCAAAATTGTCATGTCAGCCATCCGTCCCTGATGAAGGCTTCACGTTACCCTGTGTTAGAATACACACACACACACACACACACACACACACACACACACACACAGACACACACAGACTTTACCCTTAAACAAAAGAATGATTTTGATACATCTTTTAACTAACCAAAAGTAACATTTTGACAATTTTAATCGACTAATTATACACTCATGGTCATCTTTAAAAGTGCCCATTTTGGGTCTTTATGTCTTGACAACTGTAAGAGTCCTCAGCTGGAAAATTGGGATACAGACAGAGAATTTCAATTACCATGACCTTGGGAAGTTGAGAGCTGCAATTTCCTTCCCAATGGGGCTCAAGAGAAGCAGAGACGAGGTCTGGAAGGATGGTGGAGGCTGCCTCCATAGCTAGACATCATTTCTACCTTGCTTCTGCCAGGAAATAATTAGGAAGAGCCCAGTTATCTGCATCAGAAAACGAAGAGTGACGATGTCACAAAGGTAAACATTTTAGAGACTTAAAATAGGCTGGCTTTTCTGTTTTATTTCATTTGCTTATGTCCTTTACAGTAGGAGGCTCTCATGCATTTTTTCCTTCCTTGTTTTCCTTCTCTTCCCTCACCTCCCCCTTCCTTCCTTCCTCTTCCTTTTTTTCCTTCTTAAGATACATGAATAAACATTCCATCTTTAAACCCACATGGGGTGTTGGTCTGTTGACACATGCTAAGGATTTCTTTAGTGTATGATATTTTAAAGTTATCATTTCAGTAAATTCTTAAATAAACTCCAGAGATATCCTCCCCATTTTGTAGATGCAAAGCCTGAGTCTCAGGGAATTAAAATAATTTGTCCACAGTTACCCATCTAGTAAATTACAGCCCCCTGAAAACCAACTCTGCCTAACTTTAGAACCCTCCCTGTGAGGGTTTTTCTCATGATTTTCTTGGCCTCTTCTGGCCCATGCCAGAGCAAGCAAACTCTGTCAAAGATGGGGCCAGGCTACTTGTTTATTCTGATGTGACTGTGGGAACTGCTGTCTGGACAAAGCCATGGAGAGTGTTCAGGGAACCTCAGGCCTCCCTCTGGACAAATTTCAAAGCTAAAGCTTGCATGTGGCTGACCTCAGATCTGGGCTCCAACCAATTATTCCCTTCTCCAGGTGGAGGCCCAGGGGTCTTGTGCTGAAGACCTCCTGGGAGGTCCTGGGAGAAGGCAACACAGAGAAAGTGGTGTTACTACTTTTCTGGGAGTGGGAAAGGGCAGCATGAACCAAAAGAGTCTCATAGGTGGGAAATCTCATGTGCCCGCCATCATGGCCATGCAAAGATCTTTGCCAAATTATCAGCATAAGGATCCTTTCCAAGAGCTGGTATTTCTCTTCTCAAAAGTGCAGGACCCCCACAGAAATGAGTCAGATAACAATTAGCTATCCTAGGAAAACATCTCCCTAGGATTAAATAGTTGGGTATATAGATCAGGTATAGTACTGATTATCTCAGAGGGTTGTTTTGAGAATTAAATTGATCACAGACGCTAAGCACCTAGCCCAGGATCCGACTCTTAATAAAGGTGTGATAATGCTTGTGATGCTGCTGTACTTCCTTCCTTCCTCCTTCCCTTCCTTCCTTCCCTCTTTCCTCCCATAGTGATCATCACACCAAGCTTTGTGCTAGCATGGGATAGCCAGTTACAATACAGATGTCAGATTAACGAGATGCTCATGAATTTCAGATATTCAACAAATTATTTTTTAGTGTAAGTATGTCCCAACTATTGCATGGGACATACTTTTACTAAAAAGAAATCATTGTTTATCTGATTTTCCAATTTAACAAGATGTCTTGTATGTAAATTTACTAAATCTGTTAACCTTCTCTAGGTGCCAGGGAAGAAAGAGTAGTAAATGCAAGTGATATTCTCCTGCCTGTATATGGATGGTGAAAAGTCTGTTTTCCTTCTGTTCACCCCCTTTCCCTTCCTCCTGAATCCATTTTCTTTCTCATTTAACTCCTGAATAAGTAGATAGCTTTCATTGCCACTGGCTTTCTCGAAGGCTGTCAGTGGTATTTCTCCCTCTGCCTTGTTCCTTGCTTGGTCCGCTATGCTCTTGGGACGCCACCTGATGCCTCCCTGAGAAATGGCCAGCTGTCTGTCCCTGCCAGCTCATCCCTAAGGCCCGTCCTGCTGCCAGCCTTCCAGGACAGTGACTCTGAGGCACAGGCCATCTTGGATCCTCAGGACCAGAATGTGATTCCCAAAGGACCAACGGAAGGAAGGCATGTAGGCCTCCAGAGCATGCTGTGTGAGGTTATCTCAGGAATGGTCCCCTAAAGGTGCCCATCCTAATCCCTGAAAACTGTTCAGTGCTTCCCAACACAGTAAAAGGACTTTTGAGGTGTGATTAAGTGAAGGATCCTGAGGCGAAGGGATGATCCTGGCTAGGATCAGATAACATCAATAGGGTCCTTATACGAGGGAGACAAAAAGGTCAACAAGGAAGGGGATGTCATGATGAAATTGGAGATTGAAATAATGCTTTGAAGGCAAAGAAAGGGCCATGAACCAAGGAGTACAGATCGCTGCTAGAAGCTAGAAAGGGTCAAACAACGGATTATCCCCTAAAGACCCCAGAAGGAACACCAGCCTATTGTCACCTTGATTTTAGACCTCTGATCTCCATGTAGAAAGGGAATAAATATGGGTAATTTTAAGTCACTAGGCTGGTGGTAATTTGTTGCAGCAGCCACAGGACACTACTACTCAAGGAGACTTCTAGACGTAGGGTGTCTAGTGGAGGTCCTGCCCAGGCTGGGCTGAGCAGAGACAAGAGCTGCTCCGAGGACACACCATCCATTATATTGCTGTCTGTTCCTCTCAGGGGCCGGGCAGGCCAAGCCTGAACCTGGACTCCCAGCGGGTGAGGGCAGAGGGGGGCCTCCCTCAGGGACTGAACCAGACTCAAGCCACTGAGATGATATCTGTGTGGGTTTTATTCCTGTTGCTGTTCTCATCTGTAGTAGCATCTCGGGTGACCCACTAGCCATGCTCCAGCCTATGAGGCTCAGAGAGGTGAAGCTAGGATCTTGGGGTCACACAGCAGTCTGGGATCCCGGGTGACTCTAGTCTCAGATCCTGAGCCCCTGTCACCACCACACTTGGGAGGGACGCCCTTCTCCCATGCTCTCTTAGCTGTGGCTTCCCTGCCCGGTCTGCCCAATCCCCAGGTCACTGCCGCTCCCCACAGCCTGTTTCTGAGGCAGACTGCCACGTTTACATTTCGAGCTCCAGCTTAAGACCCCAGATCTTGTTCCAGGCTCCCGGGAACAAATGCCCTTGCGGTTTTCCATGACTTGGGAACCTCACATAGAACGAGAGCCGTGGGGCCCAGGCCTCGGAGAAAGAATGTTTTTTGATGTGGCCTTGACCCCATGCCCATGAGCCAGGCGACTCATTCAGCCTCAGACTCGACTTTGCCTCCCTGAATAAAAGGGTCATTGTTCCCTGGCTGCCCAAGGAGAAACGCCTTTGACGTGCGCTGAACTTCAGCGAATAATCAGAACCAGGCTCATAGGGCAGGAGGTGGAATGACATGGTCGTTTTGACTTAAAAGAAACATTTTAACTTCACATTTGCCAAGTAAAATTTTCCCCAAGCACCACCATCACCACCTCTATCTTTAACGTTTACTTGTAATATATGTGCAGCCTGACCCAGGACTGTCGGGCTCAGTGTCATTTGGTTTCAGGCTCAAACCACTGCACAGATTGGCCACGCTGGACAGACGCTGGCTTCAGAAGGTGGCCCGACACTCTCTGGATCCCCATTGACTGGCAACCGTTGAGTTTGTCAGAGGGCTGTCCAAACTGTGCTTGGCTCAGACCTGGGTGAATCATTTCCTTCTTTTGAAGAGCCCCGTGGTTTCCATATGGGTCCAGGGAGAAAATGGGAGAAAGCAGGAATAATGCAAAGCTTAAAGCTCTTTGCAATTCATTGTGTGTCCACTGCTCACTTCACCTTCCATGCTGGTCATCGCTCTATACTTTCTTCCCTCTCTACCTGGGAGCCCCTTTTCAACTTGCCTGTCTCAGGATAGATACCACAATTGATTGGTTGGAGCAATATACCTAATTTTTCAAAGCCTTCCTGGGTCCAGGCTCCTTGGAACCCACCCACACTGATGCAGGGCTGGGCACGTGGCTTGCTTTGGGATGAAATAATAGTACATATGATATAAAGAAAAGTCTAAGTATAAGACCTAAAAAATGCTTGGCATTCAGGCTTGCTCCCTCTGAATTCTGTGACTGGCATGCTAACATACTTGGACTAATCCGACAGAAGAAATAAAACACAGAGAGGGGGCTTAGTCACCCCAAACAAGGTAATCATCAAGCAACTATGTCCAGCCAATACGCTCATGATGCCACAGTAGGTGAGCACTGCCCAGACCAGATGAAGTGCTCAGCTATACCAACCCAGAATGCCGACCTACAGACTTGTGGGCTCTGTGGCCAACAAGTTCTGGGTTTATTTGTTACACAAAAAATCTAACTGATGCCCATAATCTGGGGCGCTTACCATAGCTTGCCAGGCAAGGTCATCTGTCTCTCCTTTAAACTGCACCCTACGTGTACAAATATTTGCATGCTTATTTGACTCTCCAGTTAAACTGCAACCTCCATCAGAACAGGCACTAGAGGTTACTGATCACAGCTGCAACATTATGGTCTCCAACAGGAAGCACATAATAGATGCTCAATAAATACTTGTCAATCAGTCAATAACTGGATAAGGAAATCAGACAGAACTGGTTCGGAGCCCCAAATCTCACAGTGTTGCTTTCTAGCTCTGATTGGTCTTACTTAACTGCCCTGGGCCTCAGTTTCCCCATCTATAAAACAGGGGTAAAAATAGCCACAACGTTACTAGGAGGGGCTAAAGGAGGTAATGGCTTGCCTAGGACTGTGCCAGGCCAGTACTCAAAAATGAGAGTGAACCTGTCCAAACAAAGGCAGCTGGAATGTTTCCTACAGGCTCACTGATGTAAAACAGTTCTCTCTACAGACACCTTCAGCCACGGTTTCTGGGCAGCGACTGTGTATTCAAAGTGGAAAGTTTGACATGGAGACTAATCCCCGCCTGTGCTGGCATTTTGGTTCCTTTGGCTTTTCTTTTGACTTTGGGGACATTTGCAACCTCAGAAGCCCACGTGCAAACACATGGAGCTGTTTCTACTCCACCCACATTGGATGTTCCTTTTATAGAGAAAGTATCAAATTAATAAGAGAGAATAATGAAAAGGAACGTCAAACACATTTCGCCCATTCATTCCAGAAAGAGGGACTGGGGTGCACAAAGAGCTTAGAACAAAAGGGGTCCTAACTTATTAAAGAACCTGAAATAGAGTATGATTGGGGCTGAGGTTGAGACAGAAGGTTCTGGAGGCTGAATGAAGCCAGAGAGTCAGGCAGGTGACAGCCTCCATGGGTGGTGTAGGTCATTTTAAATGCTTTTTAGTTTCTCCTTGGAGCTGTGGAAAGCTAATAAAAGATTGTAAAAAGCTCAGTTTTAACCCACGTTTAAATCTGGCTCAACGTGGTCCAGTCAAAGAACTAAGAAAAATTACCATCAAACCTCATTCTCCTTTAGGTATCTCTGATTTTGTTGCATAGAGTATATAGAGCCATCCAAAAAGTTTTGTGTTTGCAAAGTGCATGTTTATGAACAGTTCACTGGTGCCTCGGAGTGTCTGGAAGGCAGGGATGACCGTGACAGCATCGGCACTACGAGGACAAAGGACTGTGGGTTTTGGAGCTGCCCTGTGGTATTGCTGTTCTAAGTGCCTTGTGAGCATCACCCACCAAGTCTCTAACTCTGACCCTCAGAGAGCATGTGTATGTTCTGGGCGCTGTTCTGACCCACAAGTGTGTGTGGACTCGTTCACCTCTTGAAATAACTTCTTGTTGTTTCTTGAAACAACGACTTATTCATGGTCATGATCCTACTTCCGCAGACCTGGAGACTATACCCCAGAGAGGGTCAGTGCGTGGCCAAGGTCATGGTCTGCAGTGCTGAGGTTGGGACCTAAGCTGTCTGACTCAGGAGGCTATGACCTTGACCCCCAGGTACAGCACCTGAGCAGGAAGCAATCCACTCGCTCCCGATTTGCGGGGAAGGTTTGTGACAGACGCATGCTGGCCATATGGCGGCTACGTGGTGGAGCTGAGATTCAAACCCAAGGAGGGTGAAGGCAGACCATCAGACTCTTCATTACCACTCTATGCACTAACTTCGTTGTTGATCTTGGCATGAATGCGTACAGGGTTGGAAGGATCATGCGTATATGTATCCACGGCACGTGATGGACCCTTTACTTCTCTGTGTGTTTTATTTGGGAACATATGGAAGAACTCAGTAGTGGGAGCTATGGCCACTGGTTGCCTGTAATGAGCCAGGACCAGTGCCAGGACCAAAGCAGAAGATGCCCCTTTCTGGTGCTTCCTGAAAACCACAAGCCTAGTAAGCTACAGAGTGGAGTGAAACTCAGTTCTATGTGCACTTGCGCTACTCTCTCATGCTTCTCATGTGGAAAAACAAAAAGAAAACAAAACAAAAACAGGCAAAAAAGGAAAAGATTGCCTATCTCCATATCCAGGCAGCTCTGTTATTTTGCAAATTGGATTTTTAACATTTATAATACACACTCTCGGATGATCTATATCTTCAGATGAAGGCGGCGTAAAGTCGAGGCTGGGATGGGTAATCAGTCCAGCCGCCAACATCCCACTGGTATCTCTAGGTCTGAGGAGGAGCAGCTGGGGGGTGGGGTAACCACGCCCCCCCCCCCCATATTCAAGGCAGTGTGACCTTTCATGAGTGTGGTCCATTGTGTCTAAAGGCTGCAGTGACTCAGCATCCAGGCCCCTGAAAACTTCACACGTGTTGATAGACATGGGAGTTCCTTTCTCGGGCGCCCAGATGGTGGCTCTCGTGCTGTCTGGCTCCCAGCCCTCTGAAACCAGCAGAGTCGCTTCTTCCTGCCCTATAGGTTTCTGGGTCTGTCCGCGATTGAGACCCAGAGCAGTTTGGCCTACTTTGGAGGTGAACAACCCAACGGAGCCGAGATGGGAGGAAGTGATAAGCAGAGCTGCCTTCTCAGCCCAGGACTTCCTCCTCTGCAGAAACCCAGGTTCTCACGGTGCCTGTGGGGCCTTGGCAGCTGGGCTGGAGCTCTGCCCTTTACAGTTAGTCCCCCACGCAGAGAGACCTTCCCTCTCTGCAACGGAGCCCAAGATGACAGTGGTAGATAAGACAGAAAGGCAGGATGGGACGTCCAGGTGGAATAAACTGGCTCCATGCTGGCTTGCAGCCCACATCAAGGGGGACTGTCCTTTCCCACCAAAGGCCAAGTGTCCTGAGCAGGGGCAGAAAAGAGACTCAAGACCATTGTATTTCTCACGTCTTTGCCACATGCTGGGGTCTGGTCTGAACACATTGGGACGGTATCTTAATTATTCTTCACAACCTGGGGCTAGCTCAGAGTTTCTCAACCTCAGCTCTGTTGACACTGGGGGCTGGGTAATCCTTGGTTGGGGGCACTGCTCTGAGCATTGGAGGAGAGTCAGCGGCATCCTGCCCTCTGCCCCCTGGAGGCTGGGGGCACCTCTATTCCCGATTGTGACAACCAAAAATGTCTTCAGACATTGCCCATGGCACCACTGGAATCTAAGCAGGGCACATCAGAAGTTACTGAGCACGGTGAAGAAAACAGTTGTCTCAGATCCTACCATGAGACAGAATTCAGTTCCAGGACATTTTGCTATTTTTGTCTACTTCTCACACCACATGCTGTGTGAGTTCAGGAAACACTAATCTTCCTGAGCTGAGACCTTCCATTGCAGATGACATCACAGTTATCTGCCTCAAGATCAAGTATGACGATAGGTCCTCAGTGCACAAAGGTAGACCGTAGGGTTGGGTTTAGTGGTAAGCCCCTTCTCTTGCAACAGGAATCATCTCTGTATTGTAGCACATCTCAGCCTTGTCTGCACACTGCACACTGGAGACCCTGGCAGCTTCGATGGCTGCAGAGGTCTGGGCCCCAAGCAAGAGGTTCTGGTTTCATGGGTCTGGGTAGAACTTGGCATCAGCTTTTCTTAAGAAATCCCCAGGTCAGCCAGGGTTGAGGATCCTTCAGAAACCCTCCTAAAAATGGAAGTGCTTCCAACGTCAAGTCTACCAGCTTCACACTCTCAGCAGGAAGAAGTGAGTCCAGTGGTGAGAGAGCAAGGGCAATCTGTTTGCAAGGGTCACCTTTGTGGGGACATTTGACAGACATGATGCCACATAGTGCCTTCTTCAGAAATTTCAAGTAGTAACCTGACAGGTACAGGCCATATATATAACTGAGTCAACTACAGCTTGAAGCGGAGGGAAAGGAGATGAAGCATGAGCCTTAGGGCAGGTGCTGGATGTAATGAGGTTCTTTGTATGTGTCCTTAAAAGAAAGCCATAAGGAATTTTCTTCAGGGAAGTCTAGGTAGGAAAAATGAAGTTTCTTCTTCTTCCTCCCTTCCCTCCTTTCTCCTCCTCTCTCCTTCCCCTTTCCCCTTCCTCCTCCTTCTTTCTCCTTCCTCCTCCCTTACTTCTCATCCCTCCCTCCTCCTTCTCCTTCCTCCTCCCTTACTTCTCATCCCTCCCTCCTCCTTCTCCTTCC